>NC_053136.1:20769825-21047789 GCF_016808335.1 Panicum virgatum
CCCCGGCCTCCACTCCGCGCCCGCCTCCCCCACTCCCGCCCGCCGCGCCGCCGCCCTGTTGTGTGCGTGGGTATTCTTCTGTTCTTTTACAGATCGGGAGTTCGTTTGATTTGAGTATGAATATAGTGATGTATTTTGACATGGAGAGAGTATAATTAGTATTGCTTTAATTATATGTATTTTGTCCCACAAAGAATGTATTTTTGTAAACAAATCTGCTTCCTGAAGGTTTAGAATTTTAGCAAGGTGATCTATCGACTATGCGTGCAAGGATCAATTTTGTTTTTTTTTAAAGATTCGTGCAGGGATCAATAAGGGAGGAAAGAAAGAAGAGAAAAATCATAACACAAGCAGAGAAGAGCTTTCTGTTGAGATTTTCTTTTTAATGTTGGTCTCCTCTCATATATTGTTTGAGCTGATTCTATCGAGTGGACCAACCCCTTAAAACATACTGAGAGTGTAGTTTCTAAATTAAAGAAACGTTGGAGAGAAAAAATGAATGTGTAGTTCCTAAAAAAAGGTTTTTAGAGTGTATTTTTTCATATTGTAAAGATATATGTAAATCTATAAAATTTAGGGCGTGTTTAGTTTCCAATTTTTTTTTGGGTTTGGCTACTATATATTTTCGTTTTTATTTGGTAACTAGTGTCCAATCATGAACTAATTAGGCTCAGAAGATTCATCTCGTTATTTACAGCTAAGCTATGCAATTAGTTATTTTTTAAACTCCATTTAATACTTCATACATGTGTTAAAAATTTGATGTGACGGTGAATCTTAAAGATTTTTGAGAACTAAACATGACCTTACTATTAACACCTTCTTCAGCGGACTAGAAGGCGAGTTGTTTTCATCTCATTCTTGATGTGTCCATTTACATTATTGCCTGGCTGGGCTTCTGGTCCAAACAGTGTTGATAAGCTCTCTGCAGCATGGGATGAGGAGCCTGAGCTGTGCTCATAGCTCGCCCTGAGCCCACGTCCCCCCCGCTCCGCGTTCGCCCCAGTGTGCCTCCGGCCCTCGGCTTTGAGCCCTTCGCCTTCGGCCCTCGGCCCTCCGCCTATCCCTAGCCGCAAATTTCTGGAGTGGATTATTTAGATAATTTTTAAGGGTTTTATTTGTATTCATATTTTAGTTACGATGGACCCCGCGACACACAGACGCGGAAGACGAACAGTTCCTGTTGAATATGATTGGCGAAGGTCAAGGAGATGTCGCTGAACAAGCTGATGATGGCAGCAATACCGACATATATTTGAATATGTCCGGTGATGGAATTGAGGCACCATCTATTCAGGATGACGCTGCTGCTGAACAAAGTGCTAATGTACATATCAAAACTATACTTATTTGTAGTGACAATCATATTTTCATCTGAATCTATATGAATACTATGAATGTTTTTTTTTATAGCCGTCTGGATCATCGTCGCAAGCAGAAAAAGACGAAGCGAGGCCCAACAAAAAAACTGGAAGGGCGGTTCATTATAACGGAAGTTGGTCCAGATGGCGAACCGATCGCTCCAGAAAGCTGCCGCCAAAAATTCATAAGACAATCCGGATGTATTGTCAGGGACCACATCCCGATCAGCTTTAGGCTCTGGAAAGCTTCCAATCCAAGCGAGGAACGGGGATGCGGTACCCGAAGAGAAAAAGAATGGTGCTGGCGGGAGCTTAAGAAAAACTTCACGGTTCCAGCTGAATCCGAAGAGATATGCAAGCGCTGGACCCTGAGTAAGATGGCCCGAACAACTGCGATCATTCAAGAAAATTTTGACGAAGAAATATATCAAGGACCGGGACCACACCCGTATTTACCGGCGAGCTCGAAAAGCTCAGGGGTCACTGGGATGCATTTGTGGAATACAAGTCTTCAGAGCTTGGGCTTCAAAAGGTGCAGAAGGCCAAAGACAACGCCTCGAAGAAAGTGTACCATCACACTCTAGGGCCAAGGAGGCTACAAGCTTGCAGTACCCAAATGGGAGAAGATGGAGCAGGATCTGCTTGACAGAGGCATCCGACCTGCGACCATGAACTGGCCTGAAAGGTCAAGGACCTGGTTTTATGGTCACGGGGGAAGCTTGGACCCAATGACTGGTGACTGCATCTATGGGCCAAACATCCAGCGAGCAGCCCAGAGACTACAGGAGGCCATACAAGCAGCGGCCGAGGGAACATTCCAGCCAGATAGAGAGAGGGACGAGCTGACTTACGCCCTTGGGAATCCAGAGCATCCGGGCCGCACAAGAGGCAAAGGCGTGGTTCCGTGGAAGTATGGGTTCAGGGATTACATTGATTCATATAGAAGCCGGCAAAGAAGAAAGAATGATGAGCGGGAGCACCTGCGAAGGCTAGAGGAACGGCTCATGTCACACGATCAAAGACTGGAGGAAGAGGTACAACGCCAAGTGGCCGTAGCAATGAGCCAGCAACAGCAAGCGCAAACGTTGCCTCCAGAGCCTAGTGTCGCAGCCGATCACCTGTCTCAGCGGAAAAGTAGCTGCGCTTCCACAGACGTCGCCGCTGCCGAGCCCACGGGGATCCAGGCCGCAGTTGAAGCGTCGGCCCCGCAGCGATTTCCAGTGGATGAGATCACCCACCGGACACCTTGTGACCTGCAGACTGCCGTTAAGAACTTAATGTTCACTGTTGCGTACGGTACCGCCATGCCAACCGAACCAGGCGACGTGTACCACGGGCAGCAAATTCCGCCTAGATACACAAGAGTTGGCGTGGAGCAGGTGTGCCAGGGTTGGGAGACGCTCGAGCTTGATATTCCTGGAGGCGATGGGGAGAGGACACTAGCAGAAGCCATTCATGGCTACATCCTATGGGATAAGCGCTACATTGTCCTAAAGTCGGATGATCAAACACCAAGACCCGGCATCTCAGCATGCCTCTCCAAGACCGGCATCTCCGCAAAACTCCCCAAGGGCAGCACTGTCTCGGCAAGGTTCACCGGCACATTCTCCATCACCATCATCTCATGCGCCGATGAACACTCAAGCGTCACCGTCGCCTCCATGGTCACCCCCTCCGCCGCCGGCAAAGAAGCAGAAACGGCCGCCGGCAAAGAAGGTAGCTGCACCGGCTAGGGAGCCTCTAAAGAAGAAGGAAAAGAAGAAGAAAACCAAGGAGGCTCCTATTAAACCCTGGGACATGAGCCTTGAAGAATGCGATCGGATAACTCAAGAAAGAGTTAAAGAGCACTTCAAGCCGAAGCCGAAGCCGGAGCCCGAGAAAGTGATAAATCCGATAGATTTGAAATTTTTTTAAGGGAATGTGCGAAGCAAATAAGAGAAAATTCATTCCGAGAGACCCCCCTTCAGACTACGAACGCACAATTATCAAAACTACTGAGAAAAAGAAGAGACAATCAAAGTCGTCGTCGTCCGACGTTCCACAGCTCGGAGCCCAAAAGAAACAATCAATAGAGCCTCTCGTAGTGGGACAGACGACGCAAGAACAAGACTTTGTTACATTTTTGAAAGAATCAAACCTGACGGCCGCTCAGATTGCAGGGGGAGAAGATATTCCAAAGGCCGATGTGGTCGTCAAATGGGCGTTTGAGATCGGCAAAACTCTTGTACCCCCCGAAGTAGTGTCTGTGCTTCCAACGCAAATGTATAAGCTGCACCAGCACTACATGCGTGCGATGGCCGATTGCATCTTCATGCAGGGCGCAAAGATTAAAGATGACGATTTCTTACGGGGGGAGGCCATTCTATGGATAAACTGGGAAGAAATTTACCAACTATTCCATCAGGAGGCCCTCGACATCTCTATGGTCGCCTTGTGGGTTCTGTAAGTATTTTACTCTCCTTACGTATTGTTTTGCATGATCTCAACATACTGATCTCTTGATTTATTCGGTATCATGTAGAATGGAGATACATACTTGCAGAAGAAAGGGATACTCTCACCTCGGCTTCATCGACCCAATTACTTGTAATTGGAGGCTTCTACGCGACAATACCGATGAGATATTCCAAATGTTGTTCAAGTACATAAGCGTTTATCACAACAAGCAAATGATATTGTTTCCTTACAACTTTGCGTGAGTGATTCCTTCCGTCTAACTCTTTCTATTCTGTAATCGAATTGTTTAAACCTTAACTACCAAGAACTGCCTCCGTATAATCTTGCAGTGAACACTGGATCCTAATTGTCATAATTCCCGAGAAGAGCCTACTCGTGGTTATGGACTCATTGAGGAGACCTCCAGAACAATACGAAAATCTTCTTAACATGATGAAAAAGTAATTCTACCACTACTCCGTCCATGACCGATAATTTGAATCACTTTGTTACTTGACTATAATTGTTCTAATCATGCACAGGGTTTGGAAAGAATTCGCTAAAAATCATCCAGGCAAATTTGACAAGGAATTGAAGATCAAGACAGATTTTCCGGTACGCGCTTGGATGATTCGTTGCACGATTCATTAGTTTTATTATATATTCATGTAAATACCTGATAATTTCTTCTCTCTTAAAGTGTATGAGGCAGAAACCAGGCACTGTATTGTGCGCATACTATGTATGCGAGAACATCCATGGTCTGGTAGGTCCTCCAAAGGGCTGGACAGATTGGGAGGAGGAAGTAAGTAAAAAAACTTGTTAATATTTGAACTCGTATTTTAATTAGTCGAAATTAATTATCCCCTTTTTCCATAGGTCGGGGAGATGCGCGATAAACTCATACCGGAGGAAAGGTTATGGCGATTCAAGAACAATTCTCCGGATTTATTGTTGAGCAAGTCCTCGATCCAAAAGGCGAATTCTACTATGATGGAATATCTAATATTGACAATCACAGTAAATATGACAATATACGCGTATATATGTAATTAAGAACGAATATAACTATGTAAATATATATGTGTGTCTATGTATTAAATTTCTATTTATGAGTATGTATGTATGTATTAAATTTCCAAAAGGCAAATTCTACTATGTAATTAAGAACGAATATACCTATGCAAATATGATGGAGTATGTATGTATTATATATATAAGCACTCCAATAATATATATGTGTATATATATATATTTATATAATATTGGTCCTAGACATTTTCATATGTAAAGGAATTCACATGTATAGATATGTGTATACATATATATATAAGTGAATTAATTTATATATGAAAACTATCTAGGACAAATATTATATAAGTAACTATATATATATGTATATATTAGTGGAGATCATACACACTGAATTCCAATACATAAGTTTTATTGAAATGCAAAGTATAATTGAAATAGAAAAAGAATTGAGAAAAGAAAAACATGAAAAAAAAGAGACCTTTTGTCCCGGTTGGTAACACCAACCGGGACAAAAGGGTGCGCCAGCCACGTGGGCGCTGGCTGCACCTTTTGTCCCGGTTGGTGTTACCAACCGGGACAAAAGGTCCTCTTTTGTCCCGGTTGCCACAACCGGGACAAAAGGGCACCCCCTTTTGTCCCGGACAGGCGTTCCCGGTTGGGAAACCGGGACAACAGCGGTTTCCCAACCGGGACAAATCAACGTTTTTGTAGTAGTGGATGTGCCACATGACTCGCTACTTAAGTGACTACGTACTCATATAATCTGATGATTAATTAGAACCTTTAATAATATGGCTAACTATTTATTTGAGCGCTCTCAGTTTTGTTTTCCTGGACGCGATACACAGACACTGTTGTCACATACTTACATGGGGTATGGGAAAGGTTGGAGACCAACATGGTCATTTCGGTCCATATTAGCTCCTATTAGCTTAAATTAACTTGGTTGTTGCAGATAGTGAGACAATTGTTAGTTAGTGTCTAGGTAATCATAAGCTGATCTATTACCTAAAGGTGCATGGTTCCTTATCAGCTAACAACTACCTGACTGGAACCAAACAGGCCCTAAATAGAGTGGACTAATACCCTGTTTGGATTCGAGAGGCTTATAATAAGCCCTCCAAAATCATGATATTTAGGAGTATTAAATGTAGATTACTGTTAATATCTTTTCCATAACCCCTAGGCTTATTTGCGAGGCGAATCTAATGAACCTTATTAACCCATAATTTGCTACAACGATGTGACAATAATTATTCACTAATCATGGATTGATATACCTCGTTAGATTCATCTTGCGAATTTGCTTATCAAGGGTTCTGCAAATAGTTTTGTACATAGACTTTATTAAATACTCCTAAGCATTAAGATTCTCTAGGGCTTGTTTTAAGCCTCTGGGATCCAAACCAACCCTAAATATCACTTTTCCTCTAAAGAGATGGATTGACAAATTTGCAAACAGGACTTCATGCCAAAGCCATTAGGTCCATAGAACCGAGTTGAATTGTAATATCATGATGTTAAAAAAAAAGAGGGAAATGGTCTTATTAGTTCTTCTGATGTAGCTGATCGACTCTGACGTTAGACAAAAGCAAACCTGCAAAATCTAGTAAACAGCGCTCAATGGTCATTGATGCCTGCTCAATGAATGTCGATTTGTTGTTTGCTTTCTCGATGGACACTACAACTATGCGGCACGTACTTAGCAACACACAGTGGGTGCATTGATCTTTCTAGATCACATTGATGCAGGTAGTTACTGCAACAATATAATTGCTTAAATATATATATAATTAAGGTTCAAACTCTTCCAATATTTTATTCACTGCCTTATTCCCTTGTTTTGATTCCCGGTTTTTCTTTTTTTTACTAATGGAAATCGCATAAATTCCATACATATGTTCTGATGCGGTTGGGCATTGAGTGCAGACGCAGAGGGGACCAGGGAAACAGAGCGCTGTCAATTTATGACGTTCCAACTGTTTTGGTTCACCAGAGGTCCACCTCGTGCTATGCTCCTCATGGCTCCACAACCTGCACTGCCGAGGTGAGCATCCCTGTTTTTTTTTTTGCTCATTAGTTTGGCAATCAAGAATGACGCAAGGTGTACAAAAATGGACGGTATGCAATAGAAAATTTGGGTTTATATATATTTTTACAAATTAGGATTGCCGGTGTAAAATCCAAAAAACTGATGTTTGCTTGATTTTTAACAATTGGTAAGAGGGGTAGGTCTAGATTGAGAGCTGAAAACGGAGAGCATTATCTGAATTAGATAATCACCACGGGATTCAGCTAATTTGCAGAGCCGCTCATGGCACTCGGCAAAGCTTGGAACACACTCGGCAAAAGTTTTGTCAAGTGCCACCCTCGGCGTAGCTCACTCAGCATCGATTCTATTAGCAAATTGATATTTGCCGAGAGCTTATTTGCCTTTCTTTTGAACTAATTCGTGGAGGACCCTTTAGTCCGGATGGGTCCTTTGGTCCAGGATGGTACCACCAACCAGGACTAAAGGGTTTGACTCTTTAGTCCCGGTTGGAGCCACCAACCTGGACTAAAGAGCCCTTTCTTCTCTAGCTGTTGGACCCAGGACTAGTGCCTGGATTAGTCCCGGGTCCAACTGTGGCCGAGATTAATGGCAAGGATCAAAGGCCTGTTGTGTAGTAGTGGCTTTTTGTCGAGCACTTGGCAAAGCTTTTTCCAAGTGTTGAAACAACTCGCGACAAAAAAAGCGAAGGGGATGATAAGATGACAGTGATGGCATCTTTGCTAAGGGCCATGATGGAGAGACTTGGCAAAGATTAAGAATTTGTCGAGAGCCAAGGGCAAAACACTTGGCAAATTTTAAGACTTTGCCAAGTGTCGGCATAAAGACACTCGACAAAGCCTTAAGATTTGCCAAGTGTTTTTACCATAACACTTGGAAAAACGTGTGGCACACGGCCAAGCAATGTCCAGAATGCACAGAAATGGTCATTTTGCCGAGTGCTATGGCAAAAACACTCAGCAAAGGCACTTTTTGCCGAGTGTTACACACGGAAAAGCATGCTATTTTCCTGTTTTCATTATTAGGTCACAAATCTGGCACCCAAATCAAATAAATATATAGGCATCACACATATATCACAATAACCATCATAGACAATTCATATAGTCACAATTAAACCCCAAATGCAAATAAACTTTAGCATCGTTCATCCACAACCTTAAAGTAGTCCACAAATGCAAATGCAAGCAAGTCCATACAAATCAAGTGTGTCACTAAGGTGGCCACTGATGCCACTATGACAAATATGGGTCATGAGGCCCATCATTGGATCTCGCCGATTGATTCTGCACAAAGGATAAGGGATTGCATGTGTGAGACAAGATTTAAGGTAGGAACATACAAACTAAATCATTCATACCCACAGGAGTAGTTGCAGGAGGAGCTGGAGTACGGAATAGCATCGGTGGCATAGGTTGACCCATCCTCTCGCCAAGACTTTGCGTCCACTAAAAGATTTGCTCCATCCTCTGCCTCTCCATCCTCAGTCGATCAGCGTCCATCATCTGTGCTATCTCCTCCTGTAGCCTCCTCTATTCTTCCAGTTTGGCCTACAATATTTTACCCCAATAATGTTACAATGCAAACCAAATATATGTAAAAATTAATGAACGGTGAATAAAATAGAAATAACCTGGAGTGCCTTCATCCTGGACTGTGCAGTGTCTGGTCGTGGGCGTATGGCCAGGCTTGAACTCGTGCTCCTTACTCGAATCTGGGATAGAGTGGGAGTAGTGGCTGTGTCAAGTGTGCTGTCGTCAATCCAGTACTGTCCATGCTTCCTGCCTCCTCCCACCCTCATGACGACTTATGCATCAAGGTTTCCGGTGCTCAGATCATAATCTGGCCCCTGGACCTCCCTTGCCATCGATGTGTACTCAGTGAGGCAGCTGTGGATGATCGCATTGCTGTACGCCGAGGGTGTGTCCTCTAGGTTGTAGTCGATGTCGGACATTGCCTTTCCCTTGTTGGCCATAGCCAATGCCTTGAACTGGGAGCAAGGCTGGCCACTATGTGCCGGCGACTATGAAAAAACATCAGGATGGATTAGTACCTATGTTGAATTGAGTGTTAGAATAAAGAAATAAATTCATGTACCCATCTAGCCACATATTTGTCAAGGGTAAGGTTTCCTTGATGGTGTGGTGCACCTGGCATCATCAAACGCCGCTCCCGGCAAGCGTTGTGTGTCTCCTCCTACTCAGGGTCGCACCACTTGTCCACCATAACTGCCCAGCACTGTAGATGCTGAGTGCACCACCGCGGAGGCACCTACACATCATCAAGTATATGACATATATTAAGATCAAATTAAGCATACTTAACCTTAGAAAAAATTAGTATTATTGTTCTATATTTACCTGCAAGTATTGTTCCCGGGTCAGCCTCATGTTTCTTGCATCAGGTTTGCTGATCTTCGTTTGAAGGTAGGTAGCCTAGTACGTTACGATGGCCTAGATGCATGCCTCATAATGCATGTTCATCACGAGTTTATAACAGGCTTTATGGGCCACAAGAGTGGCCCTGGCCTCGTATCCCTCATAGCATCTAAAGAAATCCTCCATATACAAGTGATATATCCAATTATTATTTCAAGAATGTCCAATAAATGTGATGTATTGACCAATGTAGTGCGATGATGACTTACCCACAGCTCGGCCTTCACCCGCTCCACCTTGTAGTTGAATACCCTGCCATCCCGATCTGGTAAATCGGAGAAGGTGATGTAGTGGTCCCATGTGTAAGCCAGCTCCTGCACTCTTCCAAACTCAAACAGGCCAAGAAAGTGTAGCCTGCACAAAAGACCTAGAATGCCATTTGAAATGGCGATTGTGATCACCTGCAGCGACCCTCGCCCAACCCCTGCCCAAATGATTAAGAAAACTTATTAGTTTCTATTGTGATTTTCAACATATCAAATGTAAAAGTAGTGATAACATCTAAAGTTACTTACCTAGCCCCAGTGGGTCGAATTAGTGGGCGTCTCTCAAGAGGTATTTATGGCGGAACCAGCCAAAAGAACTGGGCCCGGGTGCATGATTCAAGGTTGCTTAAGCAACGCTGATACAAAAATTGCACTCACCGGCAGTTCCTTGAGTGAAGCCTTGATTAAAGCCACACTGATAGGATCGTACAGACAACACTCACACGAAGGTGAGCCCAAAGATTACAACACAAATCATTTCATACATCACAGAGTTTGCAGCGGAAATTTATTTATTACAAACCAGGTTCTGAAAGTAGTGAAGTACCACGGAGTCTTATATTACACATATTATTTAAGTATCATTATTGCAGCGGAAAGATAAAACAATAGCTAGCGAAACGGTGGTGCCTCGATAAGCCCATACGAGACATCACTCAGTAGGAGGAGCGTCAGCACCCGTTGAGGAACCATCCCACTCGTCAGACCAACCCGGAGGCAAAGAGCATGGCCAAGTAAGACTTGCAATCATATCTTCAAAGTTAGTACCTGAAAATGGTGCCACAAGCAAGACTGAGTATTCTAATACTCAGCAAGGCTTACCCGTCACCGGATATACCTTAGTCCGTTAACTAGACATGCAAGGCTTTTTGGCTGGAGGGGTTTGTTTTGCTAAAAGCGCCTAGGAGTGAGTCCTTAATTTCAGATTTTACCTATCAAGTTCTATTTGGTTTAACCATTCTAAGTTTGCATCTATTGCTAAACATGCATGGTTGAACAATCCATTAAGCATACAACCATTATTCTTTCCATTGGTTCCACTTGTTACTCTATGTGATAGAAATTGTTAAGCAGTCTCAAGCCGTGAGAGGCGGACGATTCGAATCGGGTTTCTTAACCTGGCCAGGCGAACCTAACACACACGCATGGGGAGCGCCGTCGCCCATGCAACTTTCCCCTTTCTTTCTAGTTTGTGTGATGAGGACATGACCAATATGCATACGACCAAAGCCCAAGCGAAGATAGAGTTCAAAGCCCAATCCACATTGAAGTCCGATTTATTCGCGAGTCCGGTTCGGACTGCAGGAGCAGGCCTGACGAAAACTAACACCCAGGCCACATATGGGCTCCGTTTTGGGTGTTCTACATACCGACGGAAAGATAAGGAGATAAGTTTTCCAACCTAGGTGGTCCCATATCAAAATACACTCGGAGTCGACAGGAATCGTCGAAACAACATGATGACCAGAATCTGCCTGGATGCAGCGATGCCGTTTTTTGGGCCCGAAGGCCTTGTACGCCCTAGGGTTGCCCGGCCACCTCCTTGGCCGCCCCCTAGCTCTCTCCCTTCTATATATACAGCCATCGCCATTAGCTTAGATGGATTTTGCTTAGATTAATTCTGTCGTCAAACAGTGTCGCCGTTCATCGGTTTGTGAGACCCCAACCTTGTAATCAAGTCTGTTTTGATTGCATCTCCTGTTCTTGCTTATGTTCTTGATTGCGCTTGCAGGGATAAGCCTTCGTGGCGAGGTCATCCACGTGACACGGGTGATAACCAATGGAGTAGTGGTGTAGTGATTGCGAGGAACCGATCGCTCGGAGCCTTGGATCATCAAGTTTACCGTACCTCTCGGAAGATCGGGACTCAACCCTCTATCACCGTGGATCCAGGCTTAATTATTTAACTAAGCATATAACAGAAGTAATAATTTCGACAATTTTAAACTTAATATAACAAGCTTAAATTCTACAGAGTTATATAGTGTATTTGTGTTTCGAAATTTTATGATATCATTCTTGCAATGTTAGAGTGCTTCAGTAAAAATATCAGCATTTTTCTACAGCACAATATTTAGTTTTGTATTTACTTTATTTTAAACATGCATAAATATTCAGGATAGATTCTTTTATGTAAACATGTTCAAACGTTTTGCACAGTATACTTATCAATCTAGTATTATTGTGTCTGATTTTCAGAGATAAAAACACACTATAGCTACCAGGAGAAAATTTACAAACAAATTAATGTGATAGCAAGAGTAATCCATAACTCCTGTTCTATTCAAGGTCTGGTTCCCAAACTTTTCAGGCATGGTTATATACTCAAGAACAAGCTTTGATATAAATTTGATATTTTTCCAGCTACTCCAACTATATTCCATGATTTATGGATATTTAATGAGGATTAAAACATATAAATAGCTAAACAGATCTAGAAATAACCAAACTGGTGTATTGAGGTTTATTTACCAAGTCTAACTCCTAGAAAAAGTTTCATGAACAGAAATTTAGTAGATCCATCACAAATAAAATGTGAAGCTTTCTAGTAGATTTACAAAAGTGAATGGTTTCATCTAGTTCCAAGGATGCATTGGGGTTCAAACTTTTACCAGGTACTAGATCTAGCAAGAGGAACATTCTGGTAAAAAAATATTCAAAAACTCTAAGCCAAACTCCTAGAACATTTATACTACATTTAAACTTGCATTTAACCTAGAGGGAAAACTATTCGGATTTAGCTAATGTGGCTGTTGAGAAAGTTGTAGCTTTTAGTTCAGAAAGTCCATCCCATTTGAGTTTACATTTTTAGGACTTTTCTATGATTTTATGTCAAATTTACAAATTCACAGTTTTGAATATAGGGGTTCATGTAACATTTGCACTTTGACCCTTGAAATCAAGTTTTAAAAATACATTTGGGTCCTTGGGCTCGCCGGAGCCGAGCAGAGCGCTGCTCGTCGGCGCTGTTCCGGCAATCACCGGCCTCGGCGGTGTGGGTTAAGTAGGGGAATGGATAGGGAAGAGCCTTACGCACCTCTGGGTGCTCGGAATCGAGGTCGGGGTGGCCGGAAGTGGCTCGTCGGCGGTGAGGGGCGGAGCTCGAGCTTGGTGGTCGCCAGCGAGGGTGCTCCGGTGGTTCTGGGCGTTGGTTCTTAGGCTTCTGAGCACCATCAGGCGATGAGGAAGGTGAGTACGGGGTTGTGGGAGGCAATGTGGGGTGGAGCAGGCGGTTCCACGGGAACTGGCGGCCGGCGGCGGGACTGAACCGTGGCGGCGGCGCTCCGGTGGGGAAGAGTTGGGGCGGTCCGGCTTGGGAGCTTCAGCAGTAGCTGGGAAAGGTAATAACCTAGGCGGTTTGGGCAATGTGGGTTTGTAGAGGGCTGGCCCCGGCGAGCTCAAGCTTGCCGGCGACAACGGCGAGAGGGCGGGCGTGTCTGGTCGCGCGCGTGGTGCTACCCCTTTTATAAGCATGGGTGAGGGGGAGGTCGTTCTGGGCGTGCCGCGCAACGCTTGGGAAGGTTAATTTGGCCGCGACGGCTGGGAAGGGCATCGATAGCGCGACGGCGTCGGGGCGGCGTGACGCACGGCGGGCGGCGTGGCAGCCGGTCTAGGGGTCAGGGGTGCGTGGCGAACTCTCGCGCAGCCAGCTGGGACGGCCTGGAGGCAAACCGGGGGCAAAATCGGCTGAACCCGGGGCGGATTGCCGTCCCTGAGCACCGGCGGCGTACGGCGCCATGAGAAGAGCAGATGGAAGGAGAGAGATAGAGTTAGGGCTATTTCTGTGAATAGAGAAAAATCCAGGGACTCAATTGTAAACTAAAATTTACTCCCTGTTCCTGGCCTTAAATGAAAAACTTTTGAATACCATTTTTATTCAATTTTTCAAGATCTACAACTCTTGTTTCTTGCACTTTTTTATTTGAGCTATGGTTTGCAAACTAATTTAAAATTGCAAACTTGTGCTAAAAAGGATGGATTTCTTTTTATTTTGGGCTGATTTGCAAAGGTCCACTACTAATATAGCACATGTCACTAAATGTACTCTTTTTCAGCTCAATTTATTTTTGTGGGTTGTTTTTAAAATGAAATTAACTCTCACACATTATTCACTTGATTTTGTGCATTTAAATGTATATTTTGAATTCCCATTTAATCTTTCTTTGTTAATTTGCCTTTATGAGATTTTTCCTTTAACTTTAATTTTTTTATTTGTTTTCCAAAATTACTTATTTGGACTTTTAAACACCTAGGGTGTCACAGTATTGGTCACCTCAGGAGCTTGAGGGACCTCACAACCAGACACCCGATGAACGGCGGAGCCCCCTGCCTCCTCCTCCTCCTCCTCCTGCGCTCCACCTCTACCTGCTCCTCATCACTAGAGTCGTCGTGTGCAAAAGATACCTCCTCCTTAGACAAAGACAAAGACAACGACATAGCTACAGGTGATGATGACCTCGCTGCACCCTTCCCTCGACTCCTGATCCTCCCGGAGTCCTCAGCTACATCACAAGCTCTTTGGTAAAGTGACGTTATCTTCCTCAAACCGCCCACCATCTTTGTTCAATCACCTGCAATTGAAAAGAGTAAACCAAACAACACAGATAAACAAGACGTACTTACGAAGAGATACAAAATAAACAAAACATTATTAGAAAATAATAATCATCATGATCGGGATTAGATGGATCATAAGTGTCATCAACACTATCACATATGTCGATATAATCATGCCCGTGCTCTGATGGAGAAATGTTGTCATCACTATCATTGCCTAGATGTAATCTCTGAAGTAATTTTAAGTCCTTCACATTATGAACCTCATCTCAAGCGACCTCATCAACAACCCTTTCATTGTCTACTTTCATTCTGATCGCTTCGGTTAGGTCTATCTCAAAACTTCCTTGTAACACAACTTCTTGAAAGAACACTCTGTCATATGTGTTTGGGTCTATGTGTAATCTTCATTGTTTGGAATAGGTAGTTTACCGTGTGGAGATACCTTGTACACAACATCCCAACCCTTTAGATGGTCATAAGTTTGGCACGGATATGAGAGATAGTAAACTTGTGGGGCCTGTTGAGTCACAATATAGACATCGTCTCCTATTAAGACGGGTGACTGTTAAATTTCGACTAGCCCAAGATTAGGGGTCTGTCTCACAACCTAAGGATCAAACTAATGGCATTTCAATATGACAGGATTAAGAGGTTTGCAACCATGAAATGTGAGTTCGTATATATCTTTAATTCTTCCATAATACTCAACCTCATCAAGACCTGACGTAAAAACTCATCAAGGCCGACTCTACTCATGTCTTGTTGTGTGAACGCGACATCCATTAACATCATAACCATTAAATGATCTAACCCTATCACTACAGGAAACCTAAAGACTTTCGGCGGTGAATTTTAATTTCAGCAGCCAGAGGGTCACCCTCGAAAATACCTGTGTAATTTTCGGCGGACAGAGGCTGGCTGCCGAAAATTGTGTTATTTTCGGCAGCCGAAGTCCCTGGCTGCCGAAAATTATATAATTTTCGGTCGCCGAACCTCTGGCCACCGAAAATTGTGTTATTTTCGGCGGCCGAAGTTCCTGGCCGTCGAAATTTGTGTTATTTTCGGCGGCCGCAGGATTTGGCCACCAAAAATTAATTAATTTTCGGCGGCCGAAGCCCCTGGCCGCCAAAAATTAAGGCCGGTCATTTACCCCCAGCGGCAGCAACGCCCGCTTCTTCATTCCAAAAATTCCAGCCCCTGCCCGTCTCGCGAACCAGCGCCGCCACCCGCCCACCGCTGCCTGTGCTGACCGGCGCCCGCCGCCCGCCCGGCCCACCCTGCGCACACCTATGCCGCCGCGCGCCCGGCCCCCGTGCCGCCCGGCACCCGCAGCCATGTAATTGTTTTTTTTATTGTATAGTTAATTTTTGGCGGTTTTATGTATTTGGCGGTTGTATAGTTTAATAGTATATATTATAAGTTAAGTTTTCATTTTTTCCAAATGTTAGGTAGTTATTATTTATATTCATGATGTTTTCTTAAATAATTAATGAATTTGGCATGCTAGTTTAGTTTAGGCATTTTCTAAAAGTAAAAGATAAATTGAAACTAAAAATAATTAGTCAATAATTCAACGAAAACGTCTAATAATTAGTCAATAAGCTGAGTTTAGTTTAGTTTAGTCTATTTGAATACGTAAATCCAAAGTGGATGAGGGTTCCGGAATATAGTTTTGTTGATATCCGGGGTTGAAAATAAAATAGTAATAATGAAATCAGCAATTAATAATTCCTTTTACTGTTTGAACTTCCACATAACGGTAGAGTTACGAAACCTATGCGTCACCCATTTCAGACCCGCACGTCTCACGTGCCTTGCGCGTGTGAGATGTGCAGGTCTAGAATTGTCCTTTTATTGGACAGCCTCTGAGTAACCGATAGAGCGTGGTATTTATGATGAGTCACGGGGTCTAAGCGAGGTTTCGGCAGCATAACCCTGTTGTTCTCCACTGCACCATATTTAGGCGTGCCGCTGGAGAATAGCGGGGTTATGCTGCCGAAATTTCGTTCGGACCCCGCGGACTCATCATAAATCCGTGCTCTATCGGCCACTCTTGGGTGGGTTTAGGATATATCTTTACCTATAGATGTAGGGCCGCAATACGTAGAATTTAAAAAAATACTTAACATCCATTTTCGTTTCATCTATAGCTTCAAGTATGGGCGAAGATCGCCGATGAATGTATGATGGTTGGGATAAGAGTGGGGTAAAGCTCACTCTGCTGAGTGGAGGAGTAAGACACAGGCTTTTATGGACCGTGCATTTGCAGCATGCAGCAAGCATGGTTGGGATAAGATCTGATGTCCATGCAACAAGCATGGAAACCAAGTATTACGTAGCAGAATGGCTGTGGTGAGGGATTTGGTTGAATTCGGTTTCACGCTGAACTACGAAACGTGGACCTTTCCACGGTGAGAAAGAAACCCCGGTTGAGGTGGAAGGTGAAGCGGCTGATGATTCGATGGATGTTGATAGGATGGATGAAATGCTAGACGCTATTCAGTCTGAGTTCAATGTAAATTCTGAGGATCCACCTACAAAGGAGGTTGAGGAGTTCTTCAAGCACCTTGAAGCTTCGGAAGAGCCCTTGCACAAACACACAAAAGTGTCTGTCCTCGCATTTGTGACTCGGCTCATGGCCATTAAGTCCAAGTATTTCTTTTCGAATAGTTGTTTCAATGAGCTTGTGAAATTGATCCGTGATGTGCTTCCACAACCTCACAAGTTGCCTAAAGACATGTATCAGTGCAAGAAGTTGACCAAAGCCCTCGGTATGGGCTATGAGAAAATAGATATGTGTCCAGATGGCTGCATGCTTTTCTGGGATGACTAAAAGAAGGAGAAAAAGTGCTTACACTGTGGCCAAGGTAGATACATTGAGGTAGTAAACGAGGATGACAAAAAGGTGAAGATGGACGTTGCAGAAAAGCATCTACGTTTCTTCCCTATGTCACCTCGGTTTAAAAGGCTTCTTGTCTCAAAGAATGTGGACCCCCACATGCGGTGGCACAAAGAAGGTATATGTGACAACCCAAGGGTCATGGCGCATCCTTCTGATTCCGATGCATGCAAAGGCTTTGGATGCCTTTGACCCTGAGTTCGTTAATGCCCCGAGAAATATTTGCATCGGTTTGGCAACAGACGGCTTCACACCTTTCAGTCAAATGGCATCTTCATACTCTTGTTGGCTTGTGTTTGTTATTCCATACAACCTTCCACCTTCCATGTGCATGAAGTATGAATTCATATTCCTTTGCCTCATCATACCCAGTCCGGAACATGCTAGAACAAAACTCATCGTGATGTTACAACCGTTGATCAAAGAGTTGAAAGAACTATGGATAGGTATCAAAGCATATGACATTTCCTTGAAGCAGAAATTCACCCTTAGGGCCGCGTACCTGTGGTCAATTCATGATTTCTTAGCGTATGGAATCTTTGCTGGATGGAGTGTTCATGGAACCTTGACTTGTCCGATATGTGCAGCTGACACTAGACGTTTTCGTCTTGAGTTTGGTGGGAAGATCTGCTACTTTGACTGCCACAGATGTTGGTTGCCTTCCGATCATATATTTAGAGGCGAAAAGGATAGCTTCAGGAAAGACAACGTCTGCTATCAGGGACCACCAAAAAGGCTAAGCGGGCAAGAAATTGCTGATCAGCTCGCAGGCCTTAAACCAAACAAGGAAAATACTTTGGAGTGAAGCATAGCTGGACTCACATATGTGGAATATGGGAACTCCCATATACCAAGGCGTTGATTCTTCCACACAACATTGATATTATGCATCAGGAACGTAATGTTGCTGAAAGGTCATAAGTACTTGCATGGATTTCAGCGACAAAACAAAGGACAATATAAAGGCCCAAAGGGACTTGACACAGATTTGCAACCGCCCAACCCCTGAACTCACCCCAAGTGGAGGTAAACCTCATGCCCCGTTTTGTCTAAAACCTAAGGAGCGGAAAGAAGTGATGAGATGGATGAAAATTTTAAAATTTCCTGATGGGTACGCAGTGGGGTTGAAAAGGGCTGTGAATCTGAAGACCATGAAGCTTAATGGTTTGAAGGTGCATGACTATCACGTTATCATGGAAAGGCTCGTACTTGTGATGTTTCGCGGTTATCTGGACGATGAAGTTTGGTCGGCGCTTTCTGAGCTAAGCCATTTCTATAGATAGTTATGTGCTAAAGAGATTAAAAGAGAGATGATGGACAAGCTAGAGATATCTGTACCTGTGCTGATATGTAAATTGGAGAAAATTTTCCCTCCAGGGTTCTTCAATCCAATGCAACATCTCCTTGTTCATCTTTCCTATGAAGCTAAGGTTGGTGGGCCAACGCAATATAGGTGGATGTACCACATTGAAAGGGCTCTCAAATATCTTAGGTCAATGGTTGGCAATAAGGCTAGAGTTGAGGGGTGTATCGCAGAAGCATTTCTTCTTAAGGAGATATCATATTTATCAAGTGTATATTTTACCGAGAAACACAATGTTAATGCTCCTACTTTGTGATACAATGTGCCTGAAGAACCTCCTCTCTTGGACCTTCAAATTTTCAAATCGAGAGGCACTAGTGCTAGTAGCTGGTCGCGCTACTATCTTGAGCAGGAGGAACGAGTAACTGTTTTGCTCTACATGTACGCCAACATAAGATAGATGGAACAATATTTTGAGTATGTGTCGTAATGAGTACTTTGTTTCTTAGTTACAACTGCTATCTTGGTGTACTCATTATCCATTTATTTGCTTTCTTCTATAGTACATTTTTAGAGAAAATTGGACATCTAGGCAGCAACCTACAAGTAAGCAAATCGAAAACATGCGACAGCATGGCATAAATGGGAAACCAAATTTCATCGACTGGGTCAGAAATTATGTATGAACCTTTTCGTGCCATATTTATGTGTCGTATTACATATCTAGAGTATTTGTCTTGTACTAACTAGGTACATGTCTTATGTAGTGCACAGAAGTAGATGAAAATGTCCATAAAGACTTGGTTCAGCTATCGCTTGGTAAAGTGACTGTCAGAAGCTACGGGCGGTACGATGTAAATGGATTCCAATTTTGTTCAGCCCCATTTGAAGCCACTCGTCCTCTCACAGCCACATGTAACAGTGGGGTGGTGTGTAGGGCTATTGATGCGGAAGAACGTGAATCCAATTATTACGGAGTCATACAAAAAATTCTGGAGTTTACGTTCATCGATGATAAGGAACTAAAACTATTCTTCTTTGTTTTTGATTGGTTTGATCCCTTTAAAGGGGTTCAAGAGAACCGTTATGGCATGGTTGAAGTCAAACATAATGAAAAGCTGAGGGGCAACAACAATTTGGTCCTTGCACACCAAGTTGAGCAAGTTTATTATTTACCTTATCCAAACGAAAAGATGTGAGCTTGGTGGATAGTTCACAAATTGAATCCTCTTGAACGTTTACATACTCCTAGTGATCCTGGTTACCATCCTAGTGAGCTTGATGAAGTTCCTGAAGTTTATCAAGAAGAATAATTGCCAACAACTTTCATTATCGAGCTCAGTGTAGGTCTGAATTTCTTGGAAGGAGACCGTAACGACCTCACGGTTCCAAAGAAACGAAAACGACAAGCACCTAAGAAAAGAGTTGGCTCCTCTGGTTTAAAATGGAGGCGACAACTTAACCGTGATGTTGATGAGTTTTGATAAGTAAATCATTTTTCTCTGTACTTTAAATTTCTGTAATTTATATTTTTGTACTTCATATGTATGTTATCATTTATTTGTATACTAAATGATATGTATGTTTTCATCAATAGGATGAATCGTAAGCTCAAGCAAGTAGCGAGGGGGTTTGCGGGGAAGATGCTCCCAGGCAGAAACCTCTTCCAGGGGTACCAATTGCCTTTCAAAGAACCGAGGTACTTCTACATATTATTTCATATGTATATGTTTGAAATATATGCAACAGCAGGATGATGATGATGAGGAGGAGGAGGCTACAGCAGAGCAGGAGGACGAGGCTGGAGCAGAGCAGGAGGACAAAGACCCGATGGGTGGGGATTCTTCAGAGGAGGTGGTCCAACAGTGACGGACTAGGAAGAGCCACACTGTCAACCCTCCTCCAGTTCCCAACCCTGCGGATAGAAGACAGATATTCAGGGCACTTTGTGAGTTGTGGGCTTCCGAAGAATTTCAAGAGCTATCAAGAAAGAAAAGAAATGTTGGGACCGCGAACTCCAGTCATAAGCTTGGAGCCAACGGATACCGTTGGAAAGCGCAACGCTATGTAAGATATGTGCTTCATGTTTTTTCCGTTCTACTATTTAACATTGTACGATACTAACATCTCCATACAGACAGCTAGGACTGGAGAGCAGATCAGCGATATAGACCTATATGTCATTGGTCACAAGGGACCAGACCCTTCACAACCTAATGTGTTGTGCACTCAATTAGCCACAGACCGGCTGGTTAGTCCAACTTTGTTGTACGATACTTACAGGCTGAATATGGGAAGGAGGCAGTTAGACGTCACGGCGAAGATTTTGACTGGAGAAAGGAACCCATCGACAGTCAAGCTGTGTATACTAGCAGTGGTGGCAAGTTGCATGGACGGTAAGTTCTGTATGTCCATGGAATTTCCTAGTTGTGTTCGATAAACAATAGTACTAGTATCAACACTATGTCTAAATTTTGAAGGTACTCTATGTTCAATGGCATGATCAACTCGAGACAAGTTCTACCTCCAAGGCGGTCTACCTCGCAGAGTTGGGGCGGCAGTAGCAGCAGTCAGCACCGCACATCACAAGAGATGGAGATACAGAGGTTACAGGAAGAGCTTCGGCGGCGTGATGAATATCAAAAAGCACAAGAGCAGTACATGAAGGAGCATCAAGAGTACTGGTTCAGAGTTCAAGCGCAACAGCAGGAAGCGATTCAAGTGAGTATGAATGTCAACACCTTGCATTTCTATCTTTCACAGGACTTAATATTTGTGCGATGCATTTTGCAGGCGGTGTTCCAGCAACAGGGGCATAACATTGTCTTCCCGGAAATGCAGCCACCACCACAACCGCCACAGTGGGGAATGTTTGCTCAGATGCCGTCTCCTACAGCTTAGGTTAGAGAAATTTGTCAATATAACTAACTCTAGTTAATGGTAGCCGAACTTGTTGACTCAATATCCAAACTTACTCAATTTCTCCTGTGTGTAATAGGGATCGGGCAACTTTGCGCCCAACATTTACCAAACACCCCACCGGCGCCTGCGTTGGGACAACCTTCGGAGGAGGTTAGCTGCATCAAATATTTCATTTGTCCCATTAATTTGTTGTCACACAATAAAAATATTGAGCTAATTATGTCATTTGTAATTTCTGTCTTAGCAATCCGGAGAGATGCAATTCGTCAACAACCTCTTTGCCTCCGGAGGTAGCGGGCAAAACTCCAACAATCCTGCAGGTGACAGTTGAATTTCTATGTCAAGTGGTGGACTAGTGAACTTAATAGACTTATGAAACTTATTATGGACTTGCGAATTGTATAACTTCTGGACTTGTGATATATTTGACATTTGTGCAATATTGTTTGTGGACTTGGCATGTGTCAATGGATGTTAATTATGGAAGTTTTGAATGGATATGTGAATGCATGTGATATATTATGGATGTCAATAGATTGTATATATGTGTATTTTCTATGAAAATCTGGAATTAAAATGAAATTTGGGGAAAATTTTGGCCCCTGGTCGCAATAATTTTCGACGGCCTGGGAGTGGCCGCCGAAAATTAACCATATTAATTTTCGGCGGCCGTGCCCAGGCCGCCGACAATTAGCCAAAATAATTTCCGGCTGCTTTTAGTGGCCGCCAAATATTAGAACTCACTAATTTTCAGGGTCTTTTTACTAGCCGCCGAAAATTAGAAATAACTAATTTTCGGCGGCTTCCGCCGAAAATTAGTTATTTTTGGCGACTGGACCCTAGTCGCCGAAAATAAGCTTATTTTCGCCGGCTGTGCCTAGCCGTCGAAAATAAGCTTATTTTCGGCGCTTTTCGGATGGCGGCCGTATACTGCCGAAAATATGCAAAAGCCGTCGAAAATAGCTTATTTTCGGCGGGAAGCCCTATTTTCGGCGGTTTTTTTACCGCCGAAAGTTGTCGGGTTTGCTGTAGTGCGTGGAGCACGACAACTACCGGATCAGGCGGCGGTGCGCCTACATGGTTGAGGGTCATGACTGCTTTACACATTGGATGTGCTCTGCTCTTGGCAGGATGGATGCGGAGCGCGGTAGCCTGGACCAAGAGCTTAGTGAGAATGTGGTTCTGCCTCACGCCGCAGAGAGTTTCTTGATGCTTCTGGCCCATGTCTTCAAAGGCCGTCAGCAGATCCTAACTTGCACTGCAATGGTCTCAGATGACAGTCGCACATCCACGGCGTACATGTAGCATTACTTGCAAAAAAAAGCCCTAACACGCATTGTATTTCTACTAGGTTCTTCGTGCTTGTGCATTGCTACGGTCGAGGAAATCATATGCTGAGAGATAAAGTTTGCATGACCAAGCTAATATTATATTAAACACACCCTTTTTTGCGGGGAAAAAAAGATATGTATAATATTAAACACACCCTTATTAGGATAAGATTTCTATAAGCGGCCAGTTCACTAAGGTACCGTTTGGATGTAGATATTGGAACTTGAAATTTGGAATTGATATTCAATGTACTCAATATCAGCTGTTTGGATGCTCTTGGAATTGATATTAAAATTTTCCTCCAATACCAAGCGATACCGAGGAGATGATGATGGGACGATGGGTCAAGTCCCAGATTTACGATATGTGCATCCAAACAAGAATTGGCGTTTGTCTCCCAACTGAATTCCATCTAATAATTCTATCTACATCCAAACAATCAGTTTGATATTGACCGCATTTCAATGTCTAGGCTGATTTGGTATTGGATCCAATTCAATGTCAAGCCCTCCAATATCGACATCCAAACGAAGCCTAATAGTTCTGTACAGAAGCATCTGAAAAACAAAAGAATATTGGTTAGCGACTAAGCACTAGTCATCTTATGAAAAAATGTAGGACCACAAGTAGGTCAGTAAAAAAAAGAAAGTAAATTTCAGTTATCAAAGACAAGATCCAATAATGTCGGTGGTAAAAATCGGATAAAAATAACTTTTTTATAAATAGGAATTTTGTAGATAATAGGTTACCTTGAATGAGAAGTTGTCGAAAGAACACTTCAGCAACAATGGCATGCTGAATTCTTCCATGCTGCCACACTCACAAAAAATGTTTCAAAAGGAAAATCAAAGTAAGATCAAGGGACACTCATGGAGGCAGTTCTTGACCTTTCTAAATTTAGTTTTATACGACTGTGCAGTTGAAACTGTAGTTTAGCTTAATAACCTTTTGCCTAGAAAGCATATCCCAGTTGATGTCTTTCAAGAAGGGATGAGGCCGATGAGCCTTTACCTGCTCTAATAGCTTATTTCATTGAAGTGTCATGTGCATAAGACTGGTCAATTTTCAAAACTACGGTAAGACAGCACCGGCCATGCCTAATCTTTGCACCAGATTTTCATAAGCAGCCTAACATGTTAAGAAAATGAATCAAAATGACATTTGTAGCATGAAGACTGCTGGTGTATTGTAATTTTTTAAGACCTTAATTTTTTCTGACCTGTCAATAAAACTATACACTTCAAAACTCAGTTCCTCTAGAACATGTGGCCAAAGGCATTTCTTGATTCATTTTGCTATCAAAAATTATCTACAGTCAACCAATATTGTTATCGGTTAATCAACATAATTGCTAACTGAAAAAGTATAGAGACATGCTAGCATTGTTAGTTCATGTAATTCAAAGAAAAAATTGAAAAACTATGTTTGCAAATAAACATTAAAAAGCATGCCAAAATTTTAAATTAATGGAATACCTTTTGTTCATTAGAGTCTGCAGTCAGAAGCCTCAAGCTCTGTGAAATTCAGCTTGTCATGGAAATTTGTCTTGATGAGCTTTTTGGTCACCAGAACACATCATTCCAGGCTGACACTGTATCCAAACGCTCATGTTGTTTGTTCATCATCAGTAAATGGAACGGTAAAGGCTTGGCACTTAAAACAACCCTTCCCCAGACCCCGCGTAGTATGGCACTGGGTACGCCTTTTTATTAGGCAATTGGAAGCTTCCTCTAAAGTTGATGCTTCCAATTACCCAGACAAACCATCATTCCTTGTTAAGAGGATAAAAGAGAGAAAAATAGTGACTATCTCTGCACAGGAAAGTGTGGCAACTTCAATTTACTAAAAAAAACGGCAGTCAAATGCTTTTGGAACAATGTAAAGGTTATAGATAATCCATGAAAACCTTGGTTGAATGGTAGAATCAGGTAATTGGCCAATTATTGTAACTTATGCCTATTTTGTTTTCCAAAAAAGACAAATAGATCTAAAGTTAACTAAACAACAGAGATATCCCTCAAATTGGTCAAGATCAAAATCCATCAGCGCAGATGTAAGGTACTCCCCAGCAGGCGTAGTTTTTGCTAGTTCATTGTTTGATTTCACAATAGCTCCACTGACTCCAGTTTTATCCTGAGACACCGATGATGCAAACACATCTAGTGATCGACTTTTGCTGCTGCAACTTCTGCAGATAGAGTTATAAATTTTGACTTCATCGTATCTTAATGTTCTTTACATTCAGTATTTTTGACTAATTGCATCAGTTCCCTGAGCATTAGCTGGCTTGTTTGCTGAAGGACTTGAAGCCTCTGAAATTAGTTAATAAATCGCTGAGAATCTTGTGGATTTTTTTTGGAACACAGGTACTAAAAAATAAGTCAATATTCACATATGCTAAGACGAAACTTTATAACTATCACTGTTTATAAAAAGTTATTGTCCACTTTTCACATGCAAGACAAGATTTGACAGTGGGGGGAGGGCAGCAGCAACTACAACTCTCATGCCAATGCTATATATCTACTACACTCTAATAAGCTTCCCTGAATAAAGTTTCAGAAAAAATATTCAGTCAGAACTTAAAGATTACTGAACACTGCTGAAAAGAACAAGCAGCAGGCAAACTATGATAATTTTACTAATATATGCAACACGTATTTATTAATAAATACGTCCACCAACGGCAGGGCGGGCGCCTTGCTGACCGGCTAACTCCCGCAGGTGATGGTGTTGAGCAGCGCAGTGGCCATGTCGGAGAGCTAGTCGAACTCTGGTCGGCCCCTGCCATCGTCTTGCTCGCTGAGACCCCGAGCGCGGCATCGTGCCCGATCTCGGCATACCCCGTGAGCAGCAATAGCGGGTACACGACGGCGGCCCAGCTCTGTGCGCATGAGCCGCAGCGCAGGCACCAACACTGCGCTGTACAAGAACCCTATGCCCGCAGCACGTCCCGCACGCCGGGTCTCCGCCGCTGCCCTCACCGCAGCGTCCCCGGTCAAGGCACAGGCGAAGCTAGTTAATTGTGTCTGAAGGTCAATCAATTGGAGCACGCACAAGAAAACTAACTAATCCACAACTGTGTCTTTCGCAGGCATTTAATCGAACAGGTTAACTGCGCAGACATGGACGGATAATGGGTTGCCGCAGCTGGTGGCGATCAGCCCGCCGGCCGCCGGCGTGCTAGTTGTTGCTCTGATATGGCCACGCATGTCACCTAGGGAACCATTGCTTAAGATACACTGCCATTCCTTAAAGGTTGAACCAGGGAAGCAAGGAGCCCAGCATGCGAAATTAATAATTTTGGGAAGAACTGCCTCTTCTTACCTTCCGTCACCGGTGGAGCCATCCTTGCCCTGCTCGCCGACGCCGGTGCTGCGACCGGATGGTCTGACGACCCAGGCTCTTCATGCGTCGCACCGCGTCGCCTCAAGCAGGGAAGACGCAGACGGAAGAGCGCGAGGAGGGCCCACACGGCACGAACTGGAGCCGGAGGTGGCGCACCGCACCATGCACCACTGCCGGAATCCCATGCTTGCCGAGTGCCCAAATCGCAAAAAGACCCGGCAAAGGCCACACGGCAAAAAAAAAAATAAAATCGGCAAAGGTCTATTTGCCGAGATTTCTTTTTAGCACCCGTTAAAGTCTTCGCCGAGTGCAAAAAATACTCAGCAAAGAAAAATTTTAGAAAAATAAAATCCGTTTTCAAAATAAGAAACAAAAATATTTTAATTCGGGGCAGCGTCGCATTGCGTCGCCTCAAGCAAGGAAGACGAAGAGGGAAGAGCGCATGGAGGACCCACACGGCACGAACCGGAACCAGTCGGAGGTGGCGCACCGCACCGTGCTCACCACTACCGGAATCCGCTGGGTCATTTCAGATACCATAGTTTGGAGAATAATAAGAATTCTCATAGGCATTGATCCGTCTGAGGGCTGAGTGGCAGTCTCGACCCGAGTGGAAGTGCGATGTGTCTGGAAACTCGGGATCTTAAATGGATTCGGGGTACCATTCTGATCGGCCAAGTGCCAAAAGCCGCAAAAACACTCGGCAAAGGCAAACGCCACAGTAAAAAAAATAGTCGGTAAAGGGCTATTTGCCGAGTGTTCTTTTCAGCACTCGTCAAAATCTTTGCCGACTGCTAAAAAATTTTCTAAATTTTTTTAGAAAAATAAAATTCTGTTTTTAAAAATAATAAACAAAACTATTTTAATTCGGGGAGGACCCCACTAGCCAGCAACAGCCTACCTCCACATTTTTTGCAAGTCGCAGAATTTTTTCTCACGCTTTGCAGCCGGTGGGATTTTTATCCAAAACCTCAACTTCGCGTGTTACCTCCTCTTACCACTACACCATACTAGTCTTTATGTCAAATTATGTTACTAGTTTGTTTCATTCTATACTCGGCCTATATTAGAATAACTATTTGAGGCCCTAAATGATTTCAAATGAAAATGTTTTAAGCTACAAAGTTTCATAACTTTTTGGGATCTACAACTTTGATGTTTTGAGCTTTTCCGTCCGAGGTCATTTGTAAAATTTGAATTTAAAATTTGAGAAATTCAAACTCAATTTTGGGAGCCTAAATGAATTCAAATAAAAAAGTTGTGAACTGTAAAGTTTCATAACTTCTTGAGATCTAGAACTTTGATGTTCTGAGTTTTTCTATCCGAGGTTATTTGCAAAATTTGAGATCTACAAATTTGACTTGATTCAAAAAATTATATGAAATGCATTTAATTAATTAAATATATCAATCAAATATAAAAATATACCAAAATTTAATATGGATTACCGCATATTGTGCCAGGAGAGTAGAAAAAGTTTGAAGGGTAGAAAATAAAAAATATAATTTCTTTACCGAGTGAAAAAAAACACTCGGCAAAGAGCTTCTATGTTTTTCTCGCACGACACTCGGCACGACACTCGGCGACTTAGGGAGAGAAGGGAGTGGGGTGACGGCTTGTGGGTGAGAAACCGAGGATAGAATTTTCGGGTTATATACCTAGGATTGCTAGGTGGGCTTCTATTGGCTGATTGTTTCGGGTGCTGATGGAGCTCCGTGGTTAAAATTTAGAATCTGCCCCAAATACGAAGTATTTCAGGTATCGGAATCCGCAAATCCGCGTATAAAAATTAGAACCCGAACCCGAAACCTGCAGACCCGAAATCCATAGTTATCCGCCTGGCACCCGCTGTGCTGCCTTCCCTAGGTGGGATGGATATGGACCACGGCAACCGGCTGCAGCGGGCGCATGTGCAACTCCAGGTCCGAGCAGTATGGTTGCTGTGCGCCTCGGATGCACTTGGCTCTTGGCGGGATGGATGCGGAGCAGTGGCGGAGCCAGAAATTTATGACTGGGTATGTCATATGTAAAAAAAATTCAAAATCAAATACGAAATATAATGGACAAAAAGTTATAATAATAATAACAAATTCACAATAGTGATTCAAGTATAAGTTGTAAACATGAATAATTAAATAATATTATAAAATAGCAGTCCGAGTAGGGCCACCGGTCGAAGAAGGGTCGCAGAAGGTGCGCCGCTTGCTGGCATCTTGGCCGCCACTGCAAGGCCGACAGTGCCCAGTGCCCCAACGGGCCGGTGGTCGGCACCTTCCGTCCTTCGCAACTCGCGTTAGGAGGAGAGGACATGAGTCATGAGTGATAGCTGATGGGTAAGGACCCGAGGTCACGAGGCTGTCAGGTTGCCGGAGTGGGGGGAGGAGCACCTGAGCGGGGAGCCACCGTCTCACTGAACGCTATATGGACGGGATACGGAGGTCAGGCCATCAGGGGCGGACGCGACACGCAGAGCAAGACTCTCTATATCTTTCTTCGTAGCTAGGAATAGAGATTTTGATGAAAAAATATCCTCCAACAACTTCTCTAAGTGGTTATCCAAATGTAGCCATCCTCCATTCCGCGTTTCTCGCTAGTCAAAGATAGATAATGGAAATAACTTTCTAGAGTGTACACAAGATATAGAAAAACTTTTAGAGAGTGAAAACATATAGAATATGATTTTTGTGCAGAAGACTATCCAAATAATAATTTAGAGAGTGTAATTTAGAAAGACTCTTAGAGATACTTTAAATCTGTGTATATTAGTATTTTCTCCCAAATCTTGGGTATGCCAAAGAATACAGGGGCATACCCCAAGGACGGAAGGTGCCTGGTCCTCCTAACGTGCGCCTAGCACACCGTCCAGACCGCCATGCCCCTCGGATGCACTTGGCTCTTGGCGGGATGGAAGCGGAGCACACGGCAGAAAGGACCAGGCGCACGGCGGGCTGGACGGGGTCGCTGCCGCTTGAATCAGGCCGCGGTGCGCTAGCATGGCCGAGGGGCATGGCTGTTGCAGTGTTGCGTGCATTGGATGCGCTCAGCTCTTGGCAGGATGGCTGAGCACGAAGGCCAGGACCAGGAGTGCGGAGCCTGGACGTGCCTGCAGGGCTGAGGGTCATGACTGCTTTGCGCCTCTGCTCTTGGCAGGATGGATGCGGAGCGCGGCAGCCTGGACCAGGAGCTTAGCGAGAATGTGGTTCTGCCTCACGCCGCAGAGAGTTTCCTAATGCTTCTGGCCGATGTCTTCAAATGCCGTGAGCAGATCCTAACTTGCGCTGCAATGGTCTCGGATGATGGTCGCACATCCGAGTGGTACGTGTAGCATTACTTGCAAAAAAAAGAGGCCTAACCCGCATTGCATTTCTACTGATGTAGCCATCATTCGTAAGTAGTAGCGCCTCGGTTCTTGGTCCCCACAAATGTGAAAAGTAGTGAAATCATTCTTAATAATCCAACAAACCGTCTCCCCTTAACAAGTTAAGGAAAGTATTATTACAAAGTACAACACATAATAGCGCACACGCAACATAAAACACATCAAATAAAAGCACACGGTAGATCCCATCATACTGGCAACATGCAAAGGGCTTCTCAGATTGCATTATTGAGTTGTCTTCTCAGATCTTCTATTCGTTGATCTGCGTCTCGAAACCATAGCTGTTGACTCCACGGTAGATCCCATCATGCATCTTCGTAACAACTATCTCTCCGGTTGTTAACATATCCTCCTGGATGTATGAGAAGGGAATTTCACATGTTCCCTCTGTTGCCACCACTCGAACTGTCCTCTTGCTGTGTGCAGGGACCTCAATTTCTTCTTCATTTGATTGCTGTTCAGTGTGAGATTGAGTTTCTCCCCAGGTGTATGATCCACTAAACTCACTTGAGATCTCAACTGATGTCTCTGCAATTGCTGGAACCCCAGCTTTGATGGTGGTTGTCACACCAAGCTTCCAGGAGACATTTGAATCCCATCTCCTCTCCGTCGTTACACTGTAAGATATGGTTAGCTTACTCTTGTGGGGCCTACTTGTGCTGTTAGCAATTGTTTTAGTGTAAAAAGTGCGGGGCTTGAGGTCATGAATATTGACATCTTTGAGGCGGTACTCAACGCCATAGATCTTTCGAGATAGGACAGTTTCATGCAGCTCTAGCTGTGCCTCCCTTGTGATGGTAGGAACCGCAGCGTTGAGGCAACTCGTCTTGCCTTCGGTGGTCAACCTCTTGCAGTAGTTGTTGTTGCCGAGGTTCTGAAGTGCGCATTTGCCGCCCCCAAGCAAGAGCGCTCGGAACACCGTGTCAGGATTCCTACTGGTGGTGTCATCGGAGTCTCCCCAGATCCAGTTGGGGCTGCGCCTCCAGAACTTACCATAGTGACTCGAGTATATGCGGATGGTGCCATCGCTGTTTGTGTGAATGATGTTTCTCACCGTTGGATCAGCAATGTCATCCGACGAAAACTCCAAGTAGTTGAGGTTCCATTCAACCTTCCTCGCCCTGAGGTACATGCCATTGTCACCCTTGAAACAAACGTATTTGGGCAGTAGCATTTGTCCTTCTAGATTGATGACACTAAACGTGTAGGCATCTTCTTCATCTGGTTTATCTTTGTTTCCTAGCAGCAAGGAGCCAGCTCTGAGGGTCTTTTCGGTTGGATGAGCATCGGCGCGCATGTAAACACTTCTTTTGAGCCTGGCGTGCTCCAAGCTGCCGTAAAAAAAAATATATATCTAGCGTCAGATTCTTCTACAAAGCTTTCATATGCCACCATAAGCAACAATATGAAACTTTCCTTTGCTTCAAAAAATATGAAAGTTTCCTTTGTAGGGATTACATCAATTTAACTACCAACATGTATAACCCTCATGTTAACTGTGTCTTTCTTTCTTTCTTTTTTGTGCTAAGCCTACACATACTAATAGAAATCTTGTTTTTTTTCCGGAGTCCATTTATGATTAATTTTATTCACATATATATATTTTTACTATGTCATGGCATCTGAAAAAAAACATGTATACTTGTTTATTACAAAACTTAGCGTTATTGCCATATGTACCAATATACTAAAACATCATGGAGAAAGTGCCAATTAAATAATGAAGTCCATTAAAAATGACATGTCTTACCAGCAAAAAAAGATGACATGTCTGTGCTTATGTCATCAGTGTATAGTTTGTCCACTTGTAAATGTGAAAAATATACCTAATAATTCAATATATGACAGAATATCCACAAATATATGAGTTACAGTTGCTACTGGGGTTGCTGTTCCAAGAATCATTATATTTATTATCCGTGGTATTATGCCAATCTGATGAGTTAAGAATATAGCCTTCAGAAACAGGGAAATGTCCGTTAAATTCCAGTGTGACGAAACGGCGTAATTATAGCTATCACCTTGAGCACATATTTTCCTTTATCTTGCAAGAGCTCTACATGCACATATAATTAATCCCTCCTAAAAGGATATGTGAAGCCAAGCAAATCAAAGTTGTTTCTTGGTTCCTGTAATCAACTTCTTTGCAATATTTTGTGACAACAATTACACACATGGATTGACCTTGAAATAATTTCACATATATACGTGCTCCCTCCATATTTGTTTTGTTGACCTCAACACAGAAAAGTCAGTGCAAAATTAGTTCAGTTCATCAGCTGTGGGGACGTCAACAATTTCAATGATGACGTAGTACTTGGCACAAGTTATGGCATATATGAGCAAGGAGTAGTCAAATGGAAAGCCATACGTACTTGACATCATCGACGTGAACACTGCTGGGTTCATGCCGGAGCACCGTGCAAGAAGGATCTGATAGGTCCTCTTGGGGCTCATTTGCATCACCCATGAGGCACCACTGCTGGTTAACCTCACGGGCGACCCAGTACTTGTTGTTGTAGCAGCATCTGATGTGAACGTGGCCGTCGTGCTCCCTGGACAGCTCTGCACGAAACCTAGTGTAGGGACTGAGGACATCTTCCCCACTCACCTCAAGGATTTTCTCTTTCTCAGGCGAGTAGCGCAAGTATTTGCCATTAATCTTAGACTTAAGAGCAAAGCACCCGCCGGTCACTAAAGGAGATGACATTCTCTCTCTATCTCTGTGGGTTGTCTCTCGTGTTGTGTGCGTGTTTCGCCTTGCTTTGAAGCCGCTGCTCTTCCATGTATTTATAGCATGCCCGGGTGACTTGTTACGAAGGAAGAATGCAACTTCTACTACATCTCTGCGGGGTGAAGTTCTGTGCGTGCAACTTTCACCTCTGTTAAAACATCATTCACACATGTGTTTACCCTTGAAAGGTAGCAATCATAATTAATGCCATGCATTCTCTCAAGAATTTTCACTCTCATTAAGGACCTACTTGGTTCTAATATCTTTAATAGTTATCTAGTTGGTCAGTCTCAATGCACAATTTCATGGCACAGTTACCAAAACTGGGAACTAGGAAACTATGCCAGGTGAGTCATCCCATGGAACTCCCTCATTCTCTCTCCTCGCCATGCCAGTAAAATTGATGATATGACATAGAATTTAATGTCATGAAACACTTCATGAAACTTCCATTGCCAAGGGTACACGGCAAAACCTGAAATGCGCACGGCACACGGCAAACTCCAGAAAAAGACTGAGAAATATACCAAGTACCACGTACAGTATGTGGATAGCAGAAAAAGTTGGGAGGGCAGAATCAAAAAATTTCCAAAAACTTTTCCCTGTGCTTGACATGAGGCATATGACAAATACAAACGGTAAAAAATTTGGTTTGCCGAGTGACTGCCTTAGCACACAGCAAATGCTAACAGCAGTTGGCCGGACATTACTAGTGCTGATATTTGTCATGTTCCTGGCGTCAGGTACTCGACAAATACCGTATTTTGCCATGTGTTAGATATTTGTCGTGTGTGTTCTTATCCTGCACATGGCAAATGTTGTGTGTTTTGTTTTTGCTGTGTGTTCCTCAGCGGTGCATGGCAAACCGCCTCTTTGCCATATGCCTGATATAGTGCGCACAGCAAAGCAATAACCACACGGCAAATGTGCTGTTTCCGGGAGTGCTATTAGGGGTCCGTTTGAATCCGCCAGCTAAACTTTAAGTTTAGGCGGTGGATCCAAACAGAAGTAGCTAAAATCAGCCGAACTTTAGCTAGGGGTCAAAAAGTGCACTATTCCTGTAGCTGGTTGAACTCAGCTAAAACTAGCTAAAGCATGTTTAAAGACGAAATTGCCCCTCCTCAAATCAATGAAGCCATCATCCTCTATTTTCTATTATTTCCATCAGCGGTAATATGGTCCATTATCTTCAATTAGCTGGACGATGCAAGCACCCCCAACCGAAGTTGATGAGCTAGCTAAACTTTAGGTAGAATGGATTCAAACAGGCCCTAGCTGGTTAACTATGTGAGGGTGGCTAAAGGTGCTTGGTTCTTTAGCAGCTGATTAACAACTATCTGAATAGAACCACAGGCCCTAAATAGAGTGGCCTCAATATAACTTTTCCTCTAAAATAGATGGATGACAAATTTGCAAAGAGAAATTCATGTCAAAGCCATTCGGCCCGTAGAACCGAGTTATAATTTCATGATGTAAAAAAATGAGAGAAGTGCAAGCTGAAGAGTATCGTCAGTTGAAAATGGCATGTTCCGTATACTCCCTCTATTCTCAAATGTATGACGGAGGACAACCAAATTAGTTCATTTTTGAACTAAATGACTTGTCCTAAACTTCATACATTTATGAATGGAGGTAGTATGTTGAAAAGTAAAAGAAATCAAAGGTATAGGGGTGGGGCTGGGGGTGCTGAACCTCTTCTGATGTGGTTGGGCATTGAGTGCAGAATGCAGACGCAGAAGGGACCAGGGCAACAGGTGGGGGGTCATTTGAGGGCATCCGCAATGGTTAGCTAAATAGCTAACGAGATCTGATGTGGTAATAAAAAAGTAGGGAAGAGAGTAGTTACTAGCGATGAGCAAATAACTTATCTATTTCACGTAGCTCAAGAATGTGTGAGAGGAGCGTGGGGGTCCAAATAGTATTTTCTTTTATCTCTCACCTACACATAAGCAGACTACGTAGCTTGTACAAGCTATTACCATTGCCGTCCTCTTGAGTGCTGTCAATTTCTGACGTGCCCCCAGTTTCGGCTCAATGGAGGTCCACCAAATGTGATGCACGAGGCCCTCCAAGGTTGGCGACTTCTTGTGCTTCTGTCCCTCGTGATGCACGGGCCTGGCCCTCATGCTGTGCTCCTCGTGGCTCCACAACCTGCACCACCGAGGTAGCCTCCCTGTTGTTTATTTGCTCATTAGTTGGCAACAAAGAATGACACAAGACGTTGAAAAATGAATGGGTATGCAATAGAAAATTCGGGTTTCTGTATTTTTTTAGATAAAGGAATAAACCGACCTCTATATCAAACTGGTAGATATATGCAGCCAAGAGTCACATGAGTTCGTAGACTCTAAACCTCAAAAGAGGACCTCAAAATACAATAAAGAATGCTCTAAAACAAAGAAATAAATCTAGAAGACTAAACTTCAAATTTTTTTCTTCGCTCCCGTTCCATCCTTGCAAAGTCTTTATGCAGCACGAAACCAGCACATCTCTCGTTTTCTTATAAACTTGAAATCCGGTCACCTATGAGACCAAAGGATCTCAAAGGTGATGCTTCAAGAGGTGAAGGTCTTGCCAAAACACCCTGCCAAGGAAGAGCAATGACCATCCCACACTAGCTAGCGACCACACAACTCGGTGTTGGAGACTCCAGGCAACGCCTTCTGGAAAGGATACGACGCTGAGTGCCGTTGTCACCCGCCTAGTAGAACCTAGGCAGAACTTTCCTCCAGAGACTCAAAAAGATTGAGGGAAGAGGTACCTCGACAACGCTTCCAAGGAAAAGGAGCGGCACTGACGGGTGTCGCCATCATCGGCACCGGTTAGAGCCGTGCAGGGCCTTCGCCCAGCACCTCCCGCTTCACATTGAGAAAAAGAGTGGCAAGGCATCAGTCTCATCACCCCAATGACCATGCATGTCATGTGAGCGCACCAAATGGACATTGGCTGACAAGCATGGTTCACGCCGCCACCTCCATCAAGGCACCATCGCCGCTTGCTATCGTCGCACGCTGTCCACTTACGTGGAACCACAACAAATCCTCCACGCCCGGGGGAGGGGATAACACACAGTGCCTACAGCCATAGCTGCCAGCCGCCGCGCCTCACCCCTGCTAGAGACCATGGCCTACGCACCAGCTACCGAATCGGTGCCCAGCCGTAGCTGGCCGCCGCCATCCGCACGCCCGCTGCCGCTCCCTGGCCGAGCCTAGCACGCGGACCACACACGCCCCCCCCCCCCCGCCGTATCACCACGAAGCGGGCTGCAAGCTGCCAGGTCCGGTAAGGGAGCACTGAAAAAGGCATGAAGGGGTCGGATCTGGTGCCTCGCCGCTAGCCGCCTGCCGCTGCCATGAGGCCTCGATGGGATAGAGAGGAAGAGTGGGGAAGAAGAGATCCCCACCGTCGCCTTCCTCACGCCCTGTGGACTTCCAGCAGAGCGCTCAAGCGGCAGCAATGGCGGGAGAAGGAGGAGAAGAGGGCTTGGCAGCCGGGGATGTGGGTTTCTACCCAAGCCGCCCTGGTGGGTGATGTGGGGGACGAAACATTTCTGTGACCTTCTGTATATTTTTACAAGCTTGGATTGCGGGTGTAAAATCCGAACAAATGATGTTTGCTTGATTTTTAGGGTTAGGTGTGGATTGAGAGCTGAAAACAGAGAGCGTTCTCTGGATTCGATAATGAAATGGATGTGTGTTGCATTGAAAAACTACAGTGACTTAATATTGTGATTTTTGAATTGTAGATGGATGGTATGGTCGAACAAGTACTGACATAGCAATGGCTATTCAGAAGGCTGCTAGTAGCTAGAGACAAGGATGCGCCACATGACTTGCTACTTAAGTGACTACATACTCATATAATCAGATGATTAATTAAAACCTTCAATAATATGGCTAGCTATTTATTTGAAGGCTCTCAGTTTTGTTTTCATTGGACATGATACACAGACATTGTTGTCGCATACTTACACGGCGTATGGGAAAGATAGGAGGGCAACATGGTCATTTCAGTCCCTATTGGCTCCTATTAGCGTAAAGAGTAAAATGCACCAGACATCCAATAATTTGTAAGGATATTGTTGCCGTGGGAAATTGACGGACAAAGATCCGGCAGTCAACACATCGATGAGCCGGGAGGTGTGGCTTGTATTGGCGGTGGAGGTTCAGGGCGTGCCACCTGGCTTGACCTGCAGTGAGGAAGGGGTGAGTGATGTGGCTTTCGTCTTCTACTTTCCTTGTGTCACATGAGTAAATATCAAATTCCTGCCAGATCGTTCGGATCAGCACTTGTCAACCCCACTGTCTTGCATCAGCAAAATCAGCTGATCGGGGGATGTTCACAGGCATATCGGCACATCTGCCGATTATAGATGCATTCGATAAAGAAAAAATAAATAGAATATAAACCGCATCTATAAAGAGTATAAACCTGCTCCAGAATATGATATAGGTAAATCTATCCATCTAGATTGGCTCTTGCTACGCACAACATAGAACAGTCTAAGCATATGTGAACATAACCCAGGATCTCCAAAGAAATCCATCTACATAAATAGATCTAATCTAAGACATATCGGGCAGGGTGTTCAGCACGTGCTATCCTATCGGAAGGTCGCATGCACGTGTTGCAGCGCACGTCGTGGATTGTAACCAACTGCTAGGTAACGCGTTCCGAACGATATGACAAGATGATCTATAAGCTTGAATGAACAGATGCAAAAGTAGATCGAGATGCATACACGGTAACCAAGATAAATAGCAGATCTCGCCATAAAAATGCTTCAGTACAGGATCTACCAAGGCAAAAGGCCGGAGCCATGATGCTCTAACGATACTACGAGAGAATCATTAGAGAAACATGACGTTTACCTTGAGGAAAACTCTAATGTGATTAGGGTGGCGATACTCCGAGAGAATGTTGGAGACAACCGCTGCTGGGGAACATTTTCCGTCAATTTTATTCATAGCGAATGGGTACATATTTATAGTCCAGAGACTTGATAATCAAGCTAAACAAACCCTAGTTTAAATGAATGGAAAAACTAGCCTATCTCTAACAATTACAGATAAATAGAGCCCATCGGCTCCTTTGTACGGACTGCAGTCGCCTCTTCCTTGGATGATCCGAACCAGCCCATATCCGTCTTGGCCAAATACCGGTGGTAACACATGCCCCCCTGGTTTCGTCAATAAAAATTACTGCGAAATCTGCATAGGACTCCTTGGAAACCCACAACACCGTGTTGACTGTCGACGACTCAGCGGAAACCGAGTCCGAGACCTCTTCATCTTCCCTTCGGTGCCTCTATAATCTCTCGCCATCGCCCCGCTTCCACACATTTCTTCCATCGGCAGAAAAAATCTCCTTTCTGTTCATCTTTCGATGGTCTCTTCTTGCGATAGCAACTCCACCCCACCTTCTTCGCCATCATCAACACCGAGTCTTTCTTCACCCTCTCCACAATTGACTCCATTTTTTGAGTATCCTCCGGGGTTTTCTCCACGGACCCCGAGAGGTTTCCCCTCTCCTTCTCCTTCACCGCCTATCCCGGAGTACCCACTGGGGTTCTCTCCTCAAAGGTCCGAGGACTCCTCCTCCCTCTTCTCTTCATCTTTCCACTTCCTCCCGGGTTCACCTCAAACCCCAATGAACTCCAGTGTCGTTAGGGGTTCACTACCATGGAATGCGCCTCCACCTCCTCCTCCACCTCCTCCTCCGGCAGAGCTCCCGTCGTGGTATGACGACAGCGGTAAATCATGGGGCTACAACGATCCCCGCTGCCACACGCCGTCGCCCCTCACGAGTGCCGAGGAGGACCTCAAAAGTCTCCTACTCGGCACAACCATCAGCTCCTCCAGCTTCGACAACCGTTGCAGCTGGTGGGACACGATGGCGACGTCGCAGATGAGAGCTTCCCCCACCATATCCAACTCGTCGACCGCAAGTCAAACCTCGGGAGACACCAGCGACGGTAGCAAGAATGGCGACACTTTGGAGTCGTCGTGGAAGGCATCGTCGGCCGATTCTCCATCAAGCGGCTCCAGCGGCGATGATGAAGGCACCAGTAGCATTAGGAAAAGTAGCAGTAGCGAAGCCGATAGTGATGAATAAATCATCACGGCTTATGTAAATAATCTTTGTAAAATATCAATATGAAGCTACTTATCCTTGCTGTTAATCTTCATATGAATTTCTCTTTCTCTTCTTTTTTTGGGTCCGATGGCACCGCATCAGACTTATATATATATTCTCGGCCCGATGGCAACGCATCGGACTTATCCTCACATCGGCAAAACCCAGCACTCTAAGTCAATTGCGTCTGACTTCCGATTCAGTGTGACACACTAGGTTTTTAAAATATTTTAAACAAGACATTTAAATTTAATTACATCATAATGGGGAGAGTATCTAATTATGAGAGGCAATTCATTTAAATTTAAACTTAATTTTCCCTTTTTAGCAAAGCAAGTGAATGAATTTAATTCATAAGTATTCACTTTTAAATCAAATTCCAAACTAGGCATAAAAAATTTAGTGGCTGAAAATGGTACACTAAATGACATGTGCTCAATTGATGTGTACAGTTTTTCTTTTTAAATCAGCCTCAAATTTGAAGCCCTTTTGTGTAAATTTTAAATTTGAAATTAATTCATAAACTAGAGCTCAAATGAAAAAGTGCATGAAACAAAAGTTGAAGATCTTGAAAAATTGAACAAGATTGGTATTCAAAAGTTTTTCAATTGAGCCCAAGAAGAAGGAGAAAATTTTAGTTTACATCAGGGTCCCTGAACTTTTCTCTATTCTCAAAACACCCCTCATCTCTGTCTCTCTCCCTCCCCTCCACCGCACTATCGGCGCCGTATGCCGCTGGCCGTCCTGTGACGGAAACCCGCCCCGGGTTCGGTGAAAACCACCCCTGGTTTGCCTCCTGGCTCCCAAGCTGGCCGCACGGTCATTTGCCATCTGTCCAGGACCAGTTGAACACGCGCCACGCCACCCCCAACGTCCTGCAGCGCCGCCGTTGAGTCGCCACCTCGCCGTCACCGCGTTCCAACTCGACCAGCCCAGTTCAGCCTCCCCCAGGCGTTGCACACGGTTCCCAGGATCACCCTCGCCGTCACTGGCCGCCTATAAAAAGTGGTAGCCACTGCACGCGCAAATCCCTTCCTTCCCTGCTCCGCCCCGCCATTAACGCCGGCAAGCTCGAGCTCACCGTGGCCAGCCCTCTGCAGCCCCACATTATCTAAATAGACCCGGCAATAACTTTCTCAGCTTCTGCTGAAGCTCCCGCGCCTATCCCACCTATTCCACGCCGGAGCGCCACCGCCGCGGATCAGTTCCTTCGGTGGTCGCCGGTCGCCCGTGGAGCTGCTTGCACAGCCCCGCATTGCCTCCACCGACCCTGTACTCGACTTCCACATCACCTGGTGGTGCTCAGGAGCTCAAGAACCGAAGCCTAGAGCCACTGGAGCCCTCTCGCCGGCGAGCACCGAGCCCGAGCTCCGCCCCTCACCGCCGACGAGCCCCTTCCCGACCACCCCGAGCTTGATTTTGAGTACCCAGAGGTGCGCAAAGAGCTCCATTACACTTTCCCCCACGTACCCCATGCCGCCGAGGCCAGCCATCGCCGGAATCGTGCTGGCGAGCCTTCCCTGCTCTGGTCCGCTGAGTCCAGGGATCACATTGCAATTTAAAAACTGGATTCCAGGGGTTAGTTTGCAAATGTTACATGAACCCTAGATTCAAATTTAGTGAACTTGTAAATTTAGTATAAAATCGTAGAAAAATCCTAAAAATGCAAACTCAGTTGGGTTGAACTCTTTGAACTGAAATCTACATTTTTCTCAACAGTCACTTTAGCTAAATCAGAATAGTTTTTCCTCTAGGATAAATGCAAGATTAAATGAGGAATAATTGTTCTAGGAGTTTGGCTTAGAGTTTTTGAGTGATTTTTGACCAGAGTGTTCCTCTTGCTAGATCTAGTATCTGGTAACAATTTAAACACCAATGCATCCTTGAAACTAAATGAAACATTTCACCTTTGTAAGTGTACTAGGGAGCTTCACATTTTGTTTGTAATAGATCTACTGCAGATGTGATCATGAAACTTTTTCTAGGAGTTGATTTTGGTAAATGAACATCATTACACTAGTTTGGGTATTTCTAAAACTGTTTAGCTATTTATGTGCTTAAATCCTCATTAAATAGCCATAAATCATGGAATTTAGTTAGCATAGCTAGAAAAATGTGAAATTTATACCAAAGATTTTTTTTGAGTATATAATCATGCCTGAAAAGTTTGGGAACAGATCTTGAACAGAACCTAAGAAATGAATTACACTTGCTATCACATTGATTTATTTGTGATTTTTCTCCTGGATTGATAAGAACTTTGTACAAAAAGTTTGAGCTTGTGTTCTTAACAAAATCTATTTGGGTTATTTATACATGTTTTTAATTGAATAAATACTAACTGGAGTTATCAATGGAAATAAATGCTGGTATTTTTACTAGAACATTTTTAGGTGGATGGTAAACCATAGTAAAAATTTGGTACCCAGAAACCCTAAGGAACTCTCGGTAGAAATTAACTTAGTTATGCATATGCCTATTTTGTTACCATGGTTATATGCTTAATTAAATTCTGGAAAAACTATAGTAGGAAGGATATCATTTCTGGTAGTTCTTGTAAAAGTTTGAGCTACAGAAACCCTTGGGAACATCCTCTATAAATTGTGGTTGATATTAGCATACTAGGTTTAATCTTTTTCCCATGCTTGTAACGGTATCATCCGCCTCTCACGGTTTGAGACCGCTTAATAATTTCTGTCACATAGAGTAACAAGTGGAACCAATAGAAAGAATAATAGATGTATGTGTAATGGATTGCTCAACCATGCATGCTTAGCAATAGGGGCAAACGTAGAACGGTTAAATCAAATAGAATTTGAAAAGTAAAATCTAAAACTAAGGACTTACTTCTAGTCGCGTCTTCAACAAAATGAACCCCTCCAACCCAAAAGACTTGTATGTCTAGTTAACGGACTAAGGTATATTCGATGAAGGGTAAGCCTTGCTGAGTATTAGAATACTCAGCCTTGCTTATGGCACTATTTTTAGGTACTAACTTTGAAGACATGATTGCGAGTCTTACTTGGCTGTGTGTTTTGCCTTCGGGTTGGTCTGTCGAGTGGGATGGTTCCTCAGCGGGTGCTGACGCTCCTCCTACTGAGTGATGTCTCGTATGGGCTTATCGAGGCACCCTCGCTTAGCTACCTATCGTTTTATCTTTTCCACTGCGACAATGAGACTGAAATAATTTATGTAGTATAAGACTCTGTGGTACTTCACTACTTTCAGAACATGGTTTGTAATAAATAAATTTCTGCTTTGAACTCTGAGATGTATGAAATGTCTTGTTTTGTAATATCTATGCTCACCTTCATGTGAGTATTGTCTGTATGATCCTGTTAAGCGTGGCTTTAATCGAGGCTTCACTCGTGTAACTGCCGGTGAGTGCAATTTTTGTATCATCATTGCTTGGCAACTTTGAATCGTGAACACATGCCCAGTTTGTTTGGGTAGTTCCGCCACATTCAGCCGATGGGAAACCGTTCATCCTTATCCTTTCACGCCGATAATTCTGTCAGCTTCTCCAAAACTGCGGCCCAAGGCCCTAGCTTTAAAACCACGACTTGAAAATACTTGCGCTCCACTAGCCCAAAAATCCCGCCTTTTGTTTAGGCTAGTTGCACAAACCTCCCTACTTGTTCCAAAGCAGAAAAGCAAACCCTCAAAGCACAGTTCCTTTGCCATTAATCTCACCAATCGAATGGCTTCTTCATCGGGCATGGGATCTTTAGGAGACTCTCATCAGCCATTTTTTGGGCCAGAAGGTAAGATTTTGGCCCTTCCCCCTCTGCGAATCTGAGAGCACAGTATCCTGATTTTTGAACCTCGCTCTTCTTTCATGAATTTTGAGGCGAGCGACAATCTGATCCTCAAGTCCCCTACTTCCAAATCCTTTAGCTTGGGCCCTCAATCTTTTCAGCCACAATTAGATCTGATTTCTGCAGAACTGCAGAGAATCCCTTTCATGGCCCAAGTTCCTAATCCGAATGTTTGGACCCACCAATTACGGGCTTGGCCGTTCCCCTTGGAGGGTTGGGTGAACTGGTACAAACGTGTAGCCAGAGACCATGAGGTTAACTGGTAGAGATTAGGGATAGCCGATGCCCTTTCTTTAACCCTTTCTTCCATAGAGAAACATGAAAATTTTCTGAGATCCATCGGCTACTTTTGGTCGGATACCCTGAACTGCTTCATGTTAGGTTGTGGCCCCATGACCCTGACTCTGATGGATGTGGTCATGATACTGGATCTGGATATCCACTCCACCTGCCCATCTCCTTTTGCCTTAATGGAGAGCACATATAAGATAGTTGACAAGGCTGCAGCGTGCAACTTGGGCCAATATATCGAGCACCACCAAAAATCGAAAGTCACCGTTGACCACCGGGAACATACAACGTTCCTGAATCTCTGGTTAGATCATTTCCTTTTTTTGGTTCTTCTCTAGCACCCATGAAGAACTATCTGAACCTAGCAAAAGCCTTGGCCCATGGAACTTGTTTGGCACTAGGGAAACTTTTCTTGGGCGTCTTGTACTGCCACTTATCTCTAAACAATGCCCGGCTCCTTTCCTGCAACCGAATCAAGGCCGGTGGACCATGGTGGTTTCTGCAACTGTGGTGCCAACTGTACTTTTCTCCCAGCATCCCTGACTTCCCTCGCTTGGTAGATCTTTCCTTTCCGAATTCTGCTGGCAGGCTCATCCGCTGCACCTCTTTCGGACAGGCTTTGTATCGGCTTCCTGGCAGTAGGCCAGACGAGAAGGAAATAGCTAGATGGTTCAAGCTATTTTATCATGATCACACGTAAATCTCCTTCTCTATCTACTCTGAATCTCAGAATTTTGAAAACCACTCCATCTACAGACAAGATGCCTTTGCCGATGATGATGACACACGAGATCAGTACATGCTAATAATCCGCCCTTGTCTCTTGCCTATCAGCATGAGTTCCAGCAACCGGATTACCAAACCAGGTTACGAGGCTTACCATCTAGTGATTGTTGCGCGTCAACTCGGCTTAAATCAAATCGCTCCTTCTTTCATCATCCATGAGAACTTCCAAAGCCGAGACAACTTTACTGAGTGCTTGATAGCCAGTCGTGCGTATAATCTCTTCTCTGAACTAGTCATCCTGATGCCTCATGACCTAGAATTTACATATTCATCCGAGGGCTTCAGCGCTTGGTGGACCCACTGGAAAGCACATCTCTTCTGCAGCCCACTCGGGATCCTCCTGATCGGCATCGACCCATCGCATGTGCCAACACAAGATGAGGTGAATCTACCAATCCAGTCTTCTCCAGGCTCAACTGCATCCTTATTACTGAACTGACTGCATCTTCCCTATAGCTTGATGAGAAAGCTGCCCCCAAGAATGCCGAGGGGGAGCTGTTCTAGTACATGCCGACAGCACCAGTATCTTTGTACGGGAGAATCGCTCCACCATTGGAGAAGATCCTTTTTGCCATCCTCGATACGGGACGTCGGTGCGATGCTGCATGTCAACCATCAGCCTAGAAACCTAGGATGACCAAAGTAGTTACCAGGAAGAAACAGGCTGCTATTCTCTCGATTTCTGATTCTGAAGACGTCCCTGTAAACTATGCATTAGAAGAGTCTTTGTTCTGAAACCTCTGCTTTTTCTTATTATTCTTTCCTTTTGCAGACTGATGGACTCACGGAGGATAGAGTTAGCTTGCTGCTCTCAGTCATTGACAAATCTTTGCCCGAGCTTCCACTTGCTAACGTCCCTTCACCAGACCTTCAGCCAACCATCGGCTCTTCAGTCGATATACCAGGAAGCTCCTAGGATGACGTACCATCGGCGTCAGAGGTAACCACTGATATAGCATCTTTACTTGGCTCCTCTCATACTGCCGGCACTGATGTTTTGACTTACGCCTAACATTCGGTGACACCATCCGTGCTTGACTCTGCCCCTTCTCTACCGAGCGCCACCATTAAGGCTGCGCTGCCTTCTTCGTCGCGGGGGAACGCGCCAGACGATTTCACAGATCAGCTGAAGGAGATGGTGAGCTTGCTGGAGATGCCCATAGACCACTTGGATCAAAGTTAGGACCGCCTTTGTGTGGAGCTGGATGCCATAGCCGAGCATCTTCTCTCTGATCTCAGGCAAGTGCTCCATTGCGCCGCCGACCTCAACTTTTACCGGGAGGAAGTGACGGCCGCATCGGGACAAGTCGCAGCTCGGCAAAGTGAAGCTGCACTGAGGAAAGAGATCACCGAGGAAAGTTCAGTTTTTCATTAATAGAAAATTACCTTGGTCAATGTTAGTGCTCAGTCGGCCCTTTCCTCAGAGTTACAGGAGCTGAAGAGAACACGAAACGAAATAGCCGAAGAAATCCAACGCCTTCAGTAGAAACTCTCTGCAACTGAAGGAGATATCACCACCAGAGAGTCTGAGCTCCAATGTCTTGACAACGACCGGCGGAAGCAAAAGGAAGCAGTGGAGTACAGATTGACAGAACTCCAGGCCCAAAGGACCCAACTCACATCAGGGCATCGACAGGCATTGCCTCCATCGACGCCATTAGCCAGCAGGACCTTGACACCCTTCTGTCATTCCTCCAGTAGGCAACTATTGTCCTAAAACCTCGTGCCCCCAAGCTTGATAGCTCGGCATCGTTGGACACCTGTGTTCTCTCTTTTTTCTCTTTTATTTTTATCTTGAGGCGATGGCACTGCATCGGCTTCATCATCCATTTTCTTTTTGTTTTCTCGAGGTGATGGCAATGCATCGGCTTTATTTTTCTCTTGAGGCAATGGAAACACATCGGCTCTTGGTGCGATCAGAGAGAAACAGCCTTACGAGCCTACCCACATGCTCGGGTAATACTTTTTCAAGTATTTCCCATATACGTTGCAGCTGAATCTCACCCCTCAAGGGTTTCCATGTGATAGGAGTTGCCCGATGCGGTTTCCACTATGCGATAAGGATCATGCCAATTGGGTGACCACTTGCTGTACACCGGGTCCTTGGTTCCAATCGGCAAAACCAACTCCCAGACGAGATCCCCAACTTTGAATTTCTTTGGCCTAACTTTCTTGTTGTAAGCCCTGGCGACTTTCGCTTTATTTTCCTTGATTTTTTCCAGAGCTCAGAGCTAAAGTTCCGTGAGATCTTAAGTGTTGATATTCATGAGGGAAGAATAGTCATCGGCTGATATCCTGTCCTGTAGCGCAACGCGCCGAGAGCCGATGCTAATCTCCCAGGGCATCACGACTTCTTGCCCATAAACCAGCTGATATGGCGCGCACTTGACGAACCCGTGGCACGACATCCGATAAGCCCATAATGCCTCTGCCAAACGCTCGTGCCACTGCTTCGGGTACTCGTCGATCTTGTGCTTGATCAACTTAATCAGGCTTTTGTTGGAAGCTTCAGCCTGCCCGTTGGCCTGCGCATAGTACGGCGACGACTTGAATTAGAGATATACCCATCTTTTTGGCGAACTTCTTGAATTCCTCTACTATAAAGACTGTTCCTTGATCCGTAGTGATGGTCTAAGAAATGCCAAATCTGTATATGATATGCTCTTTGACGAAGTTTACCACATCCTTAACCATGACATTCTTCGTTGGTATAGCTTCGACCCACTTAGTGAAGTAGCCTGTGGCTACTAGGATCCACTTGTGCCCTTTACTGGTCGGAGGGTTGATTTGGCCGATCATATCCATACCCCATCCTCTGAACAGCCATGGCTTGACGATCGAGTGTAAGCAAGTCTACTGGAGCCATATGCACTGCTGCCAAATCTCTAGCAATCTTGGTAGCCTCTATAATATTTGAAGCAATCCTCCAGCATCAACGGCCAATAGAATCTCGATCTCCTGATCAACCACTTCATCTTGTGTGCAGACTGATGGGTACATTGTGCATGACGCTCAAAATGTCGGTCGCACCGAGATACTTCAGTAACACTCCATCAATGGTGCGAAAGTACATCTTGTCACCAACCAGTACATGCCTCAGTGCCCCGGCGTCGTGTCTTCCTATCTGTCCCCCTGAGCCGGATCCTCCAAGTATTGGAGGAGATCGGCTCTCCAGTGAGTAGTGTCCAGGCTATAATATCTCAGTCGAAATGTCATCTGTCTGCGGTACATACCCGGATGCCACTTGTGCCAGCCTGTTTGCTTCATCATTCTACTCACGGGGTAGCCAAGTTAGAGTGACTTGATGAAATTTCACCATCAGATCATGGCACATTGATGAAGTATGGATATAAATTATCGCTGACGCAGTTGTAATCATCCATGAGCTGATGAATCACCACCTTTTAATCGCCGAAGACTTCTACCACTTTGGCTCCGGTGTCGAGAAGCAACTCCAGACCCCTGTGAATAGCTTCGTACTCAGTCTAGTTGTTAGTGAGTTTGGACACCAAATGGAATGCGAACTGATAAACCACCCCATGTGGAGAGACGATGTGGAGCCCGATACTGCACATGGGGTCGCAGGTTGATCCGTTGAAGAACAAAACCCAGAGTCTGACACCCGACAAACTGAGTCAATGGTGCTTCCCTTTGCGTGATGAGATCTGCCAAAGCTTGACCTTTGACGGCTTTGGCTTGCTGAAAACGGACGTTGAATTCTAAGAGGGCGTACATCCACTTCCCAAGCTGCCCCTTGAGGATAGGTGCCGACAGGATGTGTTTGATGACATCAGCCTTACAGACAATGCGGGTCTCCGCGTTGAGCAGGTAATGCCGCAACTTGGTGCATGTGAAGTATAGACACAAACAAAGGCATTCTATCTCGCTGTAACCTTATTTCTGTGTCAAGCAGACGTCGGCTGAGGTAGAACACAACCCTCTCTTTTCCTGAAATTCTTAGATCAACACGGAGCCGATGGAAACCTCATCGGCTGATAGGTACACTATAAATGGTTGGTCCAGCTAGGGTGGGACCAACACTGGTGGCGAAATCAGATACTGCTTTAGACTATCGAACGCCCTTTGCTGCTCCTGGCCCTAGATGAAGTCGCTGGCGCTCTTGACTTTCACGAGCGGTATGAACGGCTCAATCCTACCAGATAGATTCAATATGAATCATTTGATGTAATTCAATTTGCTAATCAAGCTCTGGTAGGGTCATAGTCGTGATGGCATCCTTGCTCTTGTGGCCAATTTCTATACTACTCTCGTGTACCATGAAACCCAGGAACTGCCCTGCTGTGATGCCGAACGCACACTTCTTGGGATTCATCTTCAGCCCGTGGAGGCGCGTACGCTCCAACACTCGTTGCAAATCGGCTAAGTGTGTTTCTGGTAGAGCCGATTTGACGACCACGTCATCAATGTATACCTCCACTAGTTGTCCGATGAGATCATGGAAGATGTAATTCATCGCCCGCTGGTACGTCGCTCTGGCGTTCTTGAGGCCGGAGGTCATGACAATCCATTCAAACAGGCCAATATTACCAGGACATGTGAAAACGATTTTGAATATATCTTCTTCTGCCATGAGAATCTGATTGTAACCGGCATTGGCATCAAGAAAGCTCATCATCTTGTGACCAACCGCTGCATCCATGAGCAGATCGGCAACCAGCATCGGGTACTCGTCCTTGGGTGTGGCTCTATTGAGGTCCCTGAAGTCGATGCAGACACGTAACTGGCCATTCTTCTTTCTGACAGGTATGATGTTTGAAATCCATGTGGCGTACCTACACGGCCGGATTGTGACACCCTAGGTGTTCAACAATCTAAATAAGTAATTTTGGAAAATCCAATCAATTATTTAGGGTCAATTAAAAGTCTCATAAAGGCCATTTAATAAATAAAGATTTATTTGATTTCAAAATACACCTTTAAATGCACAAAATTATGTAAATAATGTAAGAGGTCCATTTTCATTTCAAAAACAGCCCACAAAAATAAATTGAGCTGAATTGGAGTGCATTTAATAACATGTGCTAAGTAGGAAGTGGGCCTTTGCATTTCAGCCCAACATACAAGTTAATTCAACCTTTTTATCACAAGTTTGAATTTTAAAAATTGTTTACAAACCATAGCTCAAATGAAAAAGTGCATGAAACAAAAGTTGTAGATCTTGAAAAACTGAACAAAAATGGTATTTAAAAGTTTTTCATTTGAGGTCAGGAACAGTGAGTAATTTTTAAATTATTGTCGGGTCCCTGGAATTTTAGAATGCACAAATCAGCCCTCATCTCTATCTCTCTCCCTCCACTCCCTCTCTCTCTCGCTCGGCGACGCCGTACGCCACCGGCTCCCACACAGATGGCAATCCGCACCGGGATCGCCCAAATCCGCCCCCGGTTTCACTCCCAAAGCTCCAACTGGCCTCCCCCGCGCGTGACACGCACCCATGTCCACTTGGACGGGCGCCACGCCGCCCGCCGAGCACCGTCCGCTCGACACCGCCGCTGCCACTGTCGACGCACCACACGGAAACACTCCAGGCCACGTACACCTTCCCCGATGACGCCGTAGCTTCACCTCGACGCCTCCGGCCCTATAAATAGGACCCCCAGAGCCCTGCACACACGCGAGCACCGTTTCCCCTACCGCCTGCCATTGTCGCCGGCGAGCTCGAGCTCGCCCCAAATCGTGCCCATGATCCTCTGCACGCTCGCATTGCTTAATCCGAGCCCATTCACAGCTTCCAAACCTCCTAGCGACCTCATCAACCAAGTAGAAGGCCCGCTCCACTGGCTCTCGCGGAGAACCCAACTCCGGCCATCCCCGACCAAACCCGAGCACCAGAGGTGCGCACGGACACATCTTTCCATTCCACCCCTTTTCCCCACTGCCGGTGACTCCTCTAGTCGGAACAGCACCGCCGGCGAGCGCTCTGCTTCTGAACCCCGACCAAGGACCCGAACATAAATAAAATCGAGTCCAGGGGTTAGACTATAAAAGTACATGCTGTTAGTACTACAAAGATGCTGCACAAAAAGTTTGAACATATGTCCCTATCGAAATCTACCCTGAATAATTATGAATGTTTAAAATGAAGTGAATGCAAAACTAAATATTCTGTTATAGAAAAATGCTGAAATTTTTACTGCTGCACAATTATGCCAAGAATAGGTTATGGTAAAATTTTGAGACCCGGAAACAAAACCGAACTGTCAGAAAAATTTAATCATGTTATAATGAATTAATACTTGTCAAAATTATTTATCACTGTTTAAGGTGTGGGAAAATCTGAACAATTTATGGAAAAATGTTCATCATGTGTAGAACACGCCATAAAAATGTAGGCTTCAGTACGTGAACAGAACTCAAGAAATAAAAAGATCAAGTTGTTTTCTTGAATAATAAACTACTCTAAGTTAGATTACATCTCTATAGTGAAGACAAAAACCCAACCCAGCTTATTTATAGAAATATTCCTATTTAAAAACTACTCTATAAATGATTGCCCAGTAAACTTAAGATAGAAGAAACTCTAAGTTTAGATTACATCTCTATAGTGAAGGAAAGCTATACTCAAAATGAATAATAATACAACATCTCTTGCATTCATATAGAAATCACTCCTTTAGAAGACGGAACGTACGATTTGGTGCCAACAAACGAAAATACATCCACAGGGTGTCAGCTGAACACAAGCGAACTCATTCAAGACCCAAACCAAAGTTTGGAAGAGCCAATCTCTGATAGTGCCCAAGAAGGCAAGCCCCGGTGCATTTAAATTTCCCTTTAATTGCAAAATTTATGTAACCTATGTTGTAATCTATTAATGTCTATTCATTTAAGTTTTCTAGGTGATGCTTGAAACCTTAGATGCATTATCCTAGGTATCCATGTGTTGTTATACCATTAGACAAGATCGAGTAGATGCTCTGCTAATTAGGACCGGTAAAAGTCGAGTAGTTCCTCCTACTCGCGAGATTATAAGTTTTGCATACTCCGCCACATAGATTGAAATCATAAGGGCGGGGTCAATGGTTAGTACTTGTGATGGAAACCCCATCTGTGAAATTGGAATAAGGTTGAATGTGTGGTAGCTTTGTTAAGCGTTTGAACGTACTAACCACATACCGAGAAATATGGTAATCGGGAAGCGGAGTACTCGATTGGATCGGGGAGTGGACTTTACCCTCACCCTCTTTGAACATTGCACATCGTTCTCAAGTGGCCAACATGCGGGTGCAGAGTACCTGTACTCTGTAGTCGAGGGGGGGTGACCCTGATCCACGAACCGGGAAGAAAGGGAAAATGTTGTGTGGGTGATGTGGCTCCCCATGCGTGTGTGTTAGGTTTGCCTTGCAAGGTTAAGAACTCGATTCGAATCGGCCGCCGCTCACGGTCAATGAGACTGCTTAACACACTTGCCACATCGAGTAACAACTGATAGATGCTAATGTTAAGATGAATCTTGTGATGTTAAAATCTTACATGCTTGTTTAGTAATAGTTGCTCACCTAGCCTAGTGTATTCAACATAGAATCTGGAATATTGAAATGTGAACATAAGGACCTACTCTTATCGCTTTTCCGCAAAAGAAAACCCAGAAACCCAAAGTCGTGCATGTCGAGTTAATGGACTAAGGTATATCCGAGAACGGGTAAGCCTTGCTGAGTATTAGTATACTCAGCCTTGCTTGTGGAATTGTTTTCATGCGAGAATTTTGAGGAGATGATTGCTGGCTTGTCTTGGCATTGTAAACTGCCTCCGGGTTGGTCTGTGGTGTGGGATGGACCTTTAGCTAGTGTGGATTCTGATCCACAAGATTGATGTCTCGTACGGGCTTGATCGAGATGATCAGTTATCGTTAGTTGCATACTTTCTGCTTCCGCTGAACTGTGAACTTGAAATAAATTCTAATGATGAACTCGTGTAAACTTAATACTTTTTCCTAAATGGTTTGTAATAACTTGAATTTCCACTGCTACTCTGAGTTTATGAAATGGGTATGGATGTATCCTCTAGAGCTCACCTTCGTGTGAGTAACTGCTAGAGCGATCCTGGCTATTGTGGCTTTAATCGAGAGTTTACTCGAGGAACTGCGGTGTTTTGTGCGAGTTGGATCAGAGTTGCCTTGCAACAATGATTAGCGCATTCTAGCCATGTTATTTCGAGCGGTTCCGCCATAGCTAGTATCAGAGCTAAGCAAAGCATACCAGAGAGTGCACCCAATTTTCCAAACAAGAAACCCTTAAAACTTGACTTCAAAAAGATTTAGTTTTCGAAAACTTGGATAATTAAGGAGAGTTTCTAGGACATAAAAGCCCTAGGGGATGTAAGGGTATGATTAAAGGTGGCTAAAGTTATAACTGACTCCCAGCACATTACTTTCTGTATTTAAATTCCACATTTAAATATGGTATCTACACGTCGCCGTGGAGGTATGATTGCTCAGTCAGCTGAGAGAGTTTGACCTTCCTGTCGATGATGCAAGCCAAACGCTGAGCTCAAGCAGTGGCCTACTTGAGCTGCTGCCCATATACCAACTATCTGTTGATTATATGGGGAGTAATGGTTCGAAATTGAAAATTCAATTCCCCGTCTACAACGGTACTCAGTTAATACGCTATCTCGATAGTGTATGCTTAACATTGTCCATACGGCGGGAATTGTATGGATGCCGGTTCTATAGCGATCGGTAATGAATGGAAACGCTTTCGTGAGTGCTGGCACAAAAGGTTCATTGAGATATATACTATCCATTTTCTGCAGGTACGCTAACCATGAATGGAAAAACCTAGGACGACTAGTTAATCGACTAGATATACATAAGGAGATATGTATTATGAATGCCACCGAACCTAACCACGTAAGACCAAAGCTATTTGGCAATTCCTTTCTTTCGTGAGGATGAATCGGACGTGCATGCATTCCATTCAAAATTAAAGCACAAACGAAAAGCAAAAATGAAGGAAATTGAAAGACATCATAAGGATTTTCTAGATGTTCTCCTGAAAATTGCATAACTAAAAAATTTAGGGCTGGTAAATAAACTAATCTTAAGTCGAATCTGTGGAAAGAGATGTCACAAAATGAATTCTCTACATGCTGTAAAAAAATGAACATTTTCAGAATAAAGCACAGCAAGGAACTTAATGAGTTTTCAACTCCTAGCATCTCTGGAAAGTTGTACACATTTATCTCAGGAACATTCTGGAAAATTTTAGGAATTTTTGGACCACAACTCCAGTAGATACATATTTTTCTTCTTATACCTAGAATCTGTCTAGTAGCAGCAATCTGTTAATAGTATATTGTTTTTGCTCCGCTGACCCTATATCCTTCTATCTTTTTGGCAGATGGAGGAGCCAGCGTTGGCAGTGGTAGACGAGCAGGGTCACATTCACTCCGCTTGCCTTCACTAGGAGGGCATGCCCCGCCTTCTGTGGGAAATGCTCAGTACCGCGGGATATCAGGAGCCGCCACTGTACGACGGGTTTGAGTTTGTGGAGGCGGGTGTGCGCAGGTGCCTTGTGGTTATGACCATTCCACAGCACCCGCTCAACCCGCAGTGGCTGCCGATTGTCACGCAGGTCATAGGGCACCGGTTGCTAGACAGTTGGGAGTTGGCAGCTACCACCGCCCTTACCACATTCTGCGATCAGCACCCTTTTGGAGGTAGTGCTAATCCCGTTCGGCCTGTTTCCAGCAGTTGACGAGGCTGACCCGTTGTGGCAGGACAGGATGGACTCATCACATCTTCTCGCCACCTTGGATGCAGCGGGTATAGTCTGCACCACAGCTCGGTGCTTGAATGCACTATACCGATTCCAGGTTTTCCAGGGCAATGCCATAGCCCAATTGGCAGGGCTAGCCTAGGAGCACTTTGCTATGTTGATCAACAGGGACTTTCAGATTACCGAGCTCGAGGGCCAGGTTGAGCAGCTCCAGGGTCAGGTTCAGGCTTTGCAGACCATCGTGGGAGAGCACGAGGCCATGATTGGGTTCCTAGAGGAGCAGATGCAGGAGCTCAACATGGAGGTTGACAACGTCAACGAGCAGCTTCAGTTTCACCAGGCACAGCAGGACGCCCTTCACGCCCCACCAGACGTGATGGATGTAGATGAGGAGGAGGAGCCTAAGGAGATTGAGAATTTCTCGGACGTGGACTTCGAGGAGGCCAACCCTCAGCCGGCACAGTGGGGAGCTCACTCTCTAGTTGCCAGCGAGTCGTCTGTCAACAACCTCGACGACTTTTAAGCGAGCTAGTAGATGTGCTTTTGACCATACTCCTCTTAGTATAGCCTAGCTTTTGGAAAATGTAAATTTAGGCTAACTTAGAGTAGAGTTTCCTTTGGTGTAGGAATGACTTGCTAGCAAGGGAAGAAAGATAAGTAGACTAAGGATGACCATGTGAAGGTTGTAAATAGGTTCCAGCAATGAAATGAAAGGCTGCATGAACTTGCTCGAATTTTTATATTTACTTCCTTGCAAATCTAGCTCTGGTGATGAATACCAAAGTTGTTCCAAATGTTATCAGCTACGTACTCCTAAAATTTCATAATTTTCGGACCTATGTAGCCAGAGATACGCTCAAATTACTACCGCTTTGTTCTTGGAAGGATAGAAATTCCAGAGAGGTCGTAATGCAATTTTTAACCATTTTAACCTCCGAATCAGAAAATGTGTTGAATACCAAAGTGGTAGATCAGGAAATTCTCTAGCTACTGACAAAATTTCAACAAATTTCCATGCACAGAATGGAAATTATGAATTTTTCCATAACAGCTGACGCTGCATAAATCGTTTGTATCGCATTTGCTGAATTCTAGTTGTATCTTCCTCTGCAATACATTGAGAAAAACTCGTGTGTACCAAATTGCTGATGAATGAACTACTATGTTTCAGATGGTAGGATCCACGCGAGGTTCACCAAGAGGTTTCGGTGCAAGTGGCAGTGGAACACCACCCCCACCACCCCCAATGCCAGACTTAGCTCAAGTACTCGCCGCACAGACTGAGCTTCTGCGCCAGTTAGTGCAAGGGAACCATTAGCAACATGGGGAACATCGTGACCACCATCCTCAGTCCGTGACGTATTCGGATTTCTTGGGGACGCAACCTCCCTTGTTCAACAAGGTAGAGGAAACACTTGATGCGGACGCTTGGATTCGTACAATCGAGTCCATGTTTTCTCTTCTGATAGCGCCATGTTCGGAGGCAAACAAAGCTCGTTATGCCGCTCAGCAACTCCGGGGCTCTGCACGTTTGTGGTGGGATAATTATAATGCCATGCTTCCCGAAGATCATATTGTTACATGTGAAGAATTCAGAACCGCTTTCGGAGCTCATCATATTCCAGCAGGCTTTTGGACAGAAAGCTGAATGAGTTCTTGGCTTTGACGCAAGGCACGCGTACTGTGACGCAATATGCACAAGCTTTCAATCACTTGTGCCAATACGCAGGTTATCATGCTGATACTGATGCTAAGAAGCGTGATCGCTTCCATCGGGGACTTAGCACCAAGTTGAAAGAGCGTCTCAATCTTGTTCGGGTGGACTCTTTTAGTGAGCTAGTGAATTTGGCAATCACTCAAGAAGATTGCATTATGGCTCATCGGGCGGAAAAGAAGAGGAAGGCACCAGTGGGATCCTCGAGTGCTCAGCCACCGAGGTATCGTCTAGTGCAGAATACTCCCGCTGCAGCCATTCCGGAAGCATCTCAGCAAGGGCGATGGATATCCAAACCTCCACAGCAGCCACAGCAGCAGCAGGGTCGCAATGCACCCTCAATCCAGCAGCAGAATGGCCCAAGGCCAAATGCTCAACAAGGAAGTCGTCCCGATAATAACAACCGCTGTTTCAAATGCGGAAGTCCGAATCATTTTGCGAAGCAATGCCCTCAGATGGGACAAGCTCAAGGGCAAGGATTTCACCGGGATAATCATCAGAACAAAAACAAGAAGCAAACTGTGCAAGTCAGGCAAGGGCAGATTAATTTCACCACTCTTGCTGACCTTCCTGAAGGAGCGCCAATCTTATCGAGTACATTTTCTGTATATCACAAACCCGCAATTATTTTATTCGATTCCGGCGCATCTCACAGTTTTATTATTGCCAAATTTGGAGCCAAAGTTGGGTTAGATTTTTGCCATACTAGAGGGTCATACATGATATCTACTCCGGGTGGGAAAATTGCATCCAACCAAATTATAAGACATGTACCTATAAAATTGGGCAGTAAGATTTTCAAAATAGATTTGATCTTACTAGCATTAGAAGGCATGGACATAATCTTAGGAATGGATTGGATGAATCGACATGGGGCAATTTTAGATATCGCTTCCCGGGCTATTGAACTACATTCTCCCATCCTTGGAAATTCCACTCTTTACTTACCATTCCGGGAGTGTATAAACTCTTGTGCATTGGCCATGAAAGACCTCTAAATAGAAGATATTCCTGTGGTATGCGAGTATACGGACATTTTTCCAGATGACTTGCCAGGAATGCCACCAGATCGTGATATTGAATTTGTTATTGAACTTCAGCCTGGTACTGCCCGATCTCAAAGAGGCTATATCGAATGCCACCCAAAGAGTTGGCTGAATTGAAAATCCAATTGCAAGAACTCTTAGACAAAGGTTATATTCGCCCAAGTATGTCACCATGGGGTTGCCCAGCCCTATTTGTGAAGAAAAAGGATGACAGCTTGAGATTGTGTGTCGACTATCAACCTCTCAATGCGGTTACTATCAAGAATAAATACCCACTTCCTCACATTGTCGAACTCTTTGATCAGTTGGCTAGAGCTAAGGTCTTTTCAAAAATTGACCTTCGTTCGGGATATCATCAAATCAAGATCCGACCATGTGATATTCCGAAGACTGCTTTCTCGACCAGATATGGACTATACGAATATCTAGTCATATCTTTCGGTCTCACAAATGCTCCCGCTTATTTCATATACCTCATGAACTCAGTGTTTATGCCGGAACTAGATAAATTCATCATGGTTTTCATCGATGATATTTTGATCTACTCCAAAAATGAAAATGAGCACGCGCAACATTTATGGGTAGTTCATCAGCGTCTCCGGGACCAACTATATGCTAAATACTCGAAATGCGAGTTTTGGCTAACCAGTGTGAAATTTCTGGGTCACACTATCTCGAGTGATGGTATATCCGTTGATCCCAGCAATGTTCAAGAGGTGATGGACTGGAAACCTCCTACTTCCGTTCATCAAATCCGCAGTTTCCTTGGCTTAGCCGGATATTATTGCTGCTTTATTCCAGACTTTTCCAGAATAGCTAAGCCAATGACCGAACTACTAAAGAAGGAAAGAAAATTCGTGTGGGATGAGAATTGTGAAAAAGCCTTCCACACATTAAGGGCACATTTGACCACTGCACCAGTCTTGGCTCAACCAGACAATAGTAAGTCGTACGATGTTTATTGTGATGCATCGGGTACTGGTCTTGGTTGTGTTCTGATGCAAGAAAATCGGGTCATCGCGTATGCTTCCCGAGCTCTTAGACCTCATGAATTCAATTACCCAACTCAAGATTTTGAGCTTGCAGCGGTTATTCATGCACTCAAGATTTGGAGGCATTATCTCATGGGTACTCATTGCAACATCTATACTGACCACAAGAGTCTCAAGTATATTTTCATTCAAGATGACTTGAACATGAGACAAAGACGGTGGTTAGAATTAATCAAAGATTATAATCTAGAAGTGCACTACCATCCAAGCAAGGCCAACGTAGTTGCGGACGCACTTAGCCGCAAAGTAAATTGCAATTGTCTTTTCGCTGATTCCTACAATGAGACCTTATGCTCGGAATTGAGGAAGCTGAATTTGGAAATCATTCCGCAAGGCACTTTAAATCACATCCGAGTTGAACCCACTCTCCATGATTAGATCATTTTGGCCCAGCTAAAGGATGAAGGGGTTAAAATCATCGAACAAAAACTTTCTCAGGGAGAATCCAAATATAAGTGTTTTCGTCAAGATCATCGAGGAATCCTATGGTTTGAGGATCGCATTGTAGTTCCGAAGGACCATGAACTCTGAAAACAAATTCTTGATGAGGCCCATCTATCCAAATTCTCTATCTATCCAGGCAGTACAAAAATGTACCATGATCTTCACCAGAACTTTTGGTGGACCCGAATGAAAAGGGAAATTTCTAAATATGTTGCCGAGTGTGACACGTGTCAAAGGGTTAAAGCTAGCCATTTGATGGTTGCCGGAACCCTCCAACCTCTACCTATTCCCTCTTGGAAATAGGAGGACATCAGCATGGATTTTATTGTGGGTTTAATCCATACCTCGCAACACCATGATTCAATTTGGGTCATCATTGATCGACTTACCAAAACGGCCCATTTTATTCCGGTACACACTACTTACAAGGCCAAGAGGTATGCTGAAATCTATATCGATCACACTACTTACCACCGCCGCTGCCACCATCGACGCACCACACGGAAACACTCCGGGCTGCGTACACCTTCCCCGGGCGACACCGTAGCTTCACCTCGACGCCTCTGGCCCTATAAATAGGACCCCAGAGCCCTGTACTCGCGCGAGCACCGGTTTCCCCTTCCGCCCGCCATTGTCGCCAGCGAGCTCAAGCTCGCCACGGCGCCACCTCTGCACGCCCGCATTGCTGAATCCGAGCCCATTCCCAGCTTCCAAACCTCCTAGCGCAGCTCATCAACCAAGTAGAAGGCCCGCTCCTACCCCAGAAACGCGCTAGCACCGTCCGCCACCGCCGGTGAGATCAACATCGCCGTGGACAGCTCGGTACGAACGCGCATTACCCAAACCCAGTGCACCATGATCTTCCTCTCACCCTTGTGATGCTCAGGTGCTAGAAGTTCGACCTCCAAAACCCCGGCAGCGACCTCACCGCCAACAACCAGAATAGCCCCTCCGCCGGCTCTCGCGGAGAACCCAACTCCAGCCATCCGCAACCCAAACCCGAGCACCAGCAGGTGCGCACGGACACACTCTTTCCATTCCACCCCTTTTCCCTCACCGCCGGTGACTCTGGCCGGAATAGCACCGTCGGCGAGCGCTCTGCTTCTGAACCCTGGCCAAGGACCCGAACATAAATAAAATCATTGAGTCCAGGGGTTAGACTATAAAAGTTCATGAACTTTAGAAATTCAAACCAGTGAACTTTGAAAATGTGTAGAAATTCGTAGAAAAATCGTAAAAATGCACACTAAAATGTTTTGGAATCTTTACAACAAAATATACAAGTTTTGTTACATACACTTCTTCAGTTTTCACATATTTTTTAATCTATCAAAAAGATTAGAATAAATGAATTATAAATGTTCTAGGAGTTCTACTCAGTAACTATAACTGATGTTTGGATATGTGATGTTTCATGCTATGAATAGACTTGTGTAAAAATTTGAGCACCAGTACACATTCCCAACTAGATGAAATCATGCTTCTTAATAGATCTAGCATAAAAGTTTCCCTTTTATTTATAAAAGTTTTCTTGCAGTGCTGGACATGAAACTTTTTCCATGATCTTGTAGTACTAAAAGTACCACTAGGCACCGGTTTGATGATTTTTAGACCTGGTTAGCTATATATGACTTTTAATCCTCCTTTAATAGCCATAAATAGGGAAATATAGTTAGTTTAGCTTGAAAAATATGAAATTTTTACCAAAGGATGTTCTCAAGTAGATAAGCGAGCCTACAAAGTTTGGGAACCAGATCTTGAGAAAATAGGAGATATGTTTTAATCATTAAATCACATGTTGTATAATTTATTTTTCTACTGACAGTTGCTGTGTGGTTTTGCTTCTGAAACATTTACACCACCCTATTACTACTACATAGATGCTGCACTAAAAGTTTGAACATGTGTCCCTAACGAAATCTACCCTGAATAATTATGCATGTTTAAAATGAACTGAATGTAAAACTAAATATTCTGTTATGGAAAAATGCTGAAATCTTTACTGCAGCCCAATTATGCCAAGAATAGGTTATGGTAAAAATTTGAGACCCATAAACAAAACCTAACTCTCAGAAAAATTTAATCATGTTATAATGAATTAATAATTGTCGAAATTTTTTATCACTGTTAAACGTGTGGGAAAAATATGAAACATTTATGGAACAATGGTCATCAGGTGTAGAACACTCCATAAAAATATGGGCTTCGGTACATGAACAGAACTCAAGAAATAAAAAGATCAAATTCCTTTCTTGAATAACAAACTTAAAAAGACAAAAACCCAACCCAGCTTATTTATAGAAATATTCTTATTTAAAAAATATTCTATAAATGATTGCCCAGTAAACTTAAGATTGAAAAAACTCTAAGTTTAGATTACAACTCTATAGTGAAGGAAAGCTATACTCAAAATGAATAATAATACAACATCTCTTGCATTCATAAAGAAATCACTCCATTAGAAGACGGAACGTACGATTTGGTGCCAATAAACGAAAATACATCTGCAGGGTGTCAGCTGAACACAAGCAAACTCATTCAAGACCCAAACCAAAGTTTGGAAGAGCCAATCGCTGATAGTGCCCAAGCAGGCAAGGCCCGGTGCATTTAAATTTCCCTTTAACTGCATAATTTATGTAACCTATGTTGTAATCTATTAATGTTTGTTCATTTAAGTTTTCTAGGTGATGCTTAAAACCGTAGATGCATGATCTTTGGTATCCATGTGTTCTTATACCATTAGACAAGATCGAGTAGATGCTCTGCTAATTAGGACTGGTAAAAGTGATGTAGTTCCTGCTACACGCGAGATTATAGGTTTTGCATACTCTGCCACATAGATTGAAATTATAAGGGTGGGGTCAATGGTTAGTACTTGTGATGGAAACCCCGTCTGTGAAATTGGAATAAGGATGAATGTGTGGTAGCTTTGTTAAGCGTTTGAACGTACTAACCACATACCGAGAAATATGGTAATCAGGAAGCAGAGTACTCGATTGCACTGGGGAATGGACTTTACCCTCACCCTCTTTGAACGTTGCACATCGTTCTCATGCGGCCAACATGCGGGTGCAGAGTAGCCGTACTCTGTAGTCGAGGGGGTGACCCTGATCCACGAACCAGGAAGAAATAGAAAATGTTGTGTGGGTGACGTGTCTCCCCATGCGTGTGTGTTAGGTTTGCCTTACAAGGTTAAGAACTCGATTCGAATGGGCCGCCGCTCACGGTCAATGAGACTGCTTAACACACTTGCCACATCGAGTAACAACTGAAAGATGCTAATGTTAAGATGAATCTTGTGATGTTAAAAACTTACATGCTTGTTTAGTAATAGTTGCTCACCTAGCCTAGTGTAATCAACATAGAATCTGGAATATTAAAATGTGAACATAAGGACCTGCTCTTATCGCTTTTCCGCAAAAGAAAACCCAGAAACCCAAAGCCGTGCATGTATAGTTAATGGACTAAGGTATATCCGAGAACGGGTAAGCCTTGCTGAGTATTAGTATACTCAGCCTTTGCTTGTGAAATTGTTTTCAGGTGAGAATTTTGAGGAGAAGATTGCTGGCTTGTCTTGGCCTTTTAAACTGCCTCCGGGTTGGTCTGTGGTGTGGGATGGACCTTCAGCTAGTGTGGATTCCGATCCACAAGATTGATGTCTTGTACAGGCTTTATCGAGATGATCAGTTATCGTTAGTTTCATACTTTCTGCTTCCACTGAACTGTGAACTTGAAATAAATTCTAATGATGAAGAACTCGTGTAAACTTAATACTTTTTCCGAAATGGTTTGTAATAACTTGAATTCCCACTGCTACTCTGAGTTTATGAAATGGGTATGGATGTATCCTCTAGAGCTCACCTTCTTGTGAGTAACTGCTAGAGCGATCCTAGCTATTGTGGCTTTAATCGAGAGTTTACTCGAGGAACTGCGGTGTTTTGTGCGAGTTGGATCAGAGTTGCCTTGCAACAATGATTAGCGCATTCTAGCCATGTCATTTTGAGCGGTTCCGCCACACGGATAAAGCCTGCTTCGGTCATTCTCTGAATCTCATCTTTGATTTCTCCTAGGATGCTGGGATTGAACTTCCTGGGAGGCTGAGCATAGGGGCGAAAACCAGGCTTGATCGGCAACCTATGCTCCACTATAGAACGATCCAAGCCCGGGCATCTCGTGATGCTCCCACACGAAGTAATCTGCGAACTCCTTAAGAAGACAGGTGAGCTGAGACTTGGCTTCGTGTTGGAGCTTCTTGCTTATGTATGTGGGGCGAGAATGATCGCCTGACCCAATGTCGATTTCTTCCAGATCATCGGCCAGTGTAAATCTGAAACCCAGTTTGCCATCCTCCGCTAGTTCAGCACTACAAATCATATGAGACTCAAAATAAAAAACGGGCCGATGGCTTGCATCAACCAATTCTTTTGTGATTTGAAACAAGAAGCTTACATATTTTTGTTGCCGATTTCTAGAATCGGCTTTACAGCTGGAATGAGGACATAATTCTTTTAAAAGGGGCCGATCGCGCAGATCGGCCCTACTTTGAGTAGATGTTTTTTATGAATCGTTGCCAGTTGCAGGAACTGGCGTTATTCCATTTTTTGACTGAGTGATGAAACACCATTCCTGTTCCTTCCTATCGGTCAGGCATTCCATCCCTTTTCCCCACCAGCTCGAGGTATCCGCCATGGTGACGTCGCAAGAATTATCGGCAGGGACCACTTCCACTTCATCGCCGTTCCACTAGATCAAGCATTGGTGCATGGTGGACGGGACGCAGCAATTGGCGTGGATCTAGTCTCGGCCTAGTAGTGCCCATCGGAATCAACGACGAAGAACGAGGTGCTGACCGTCTTGTGCCCGATGGTCAGGTCAACATTGAGAAATCCCTTTGCTGGTGTGGGGTTGCCTTTGAATCGTTGAGGACCACATTGGTTTTGATCAGGTCCTCTTCTATCTAACCGATCTTGCAGCACACCGCGTACGGCTAGAGGTTGACTACTGCATCGGTGTCCCCCATCATCCTGTTGACCGGCTTTCTGTTGATGTAGCCTTCGAGATACAGCGGCTTCAGTTGGAGATACCTCTTGTTGATTAGCTTCTCGAAGATGATGGCCGCCGGCCCCAGGCTGAGTTGTGCCATCGTCTCTTGGCTGGGCTGGGGATTGCGGAACTCTTCCGGCAGAAAGAACACCATGTTGACATCGGCCGATGGATTTGCGGCTGAATCAGCGGATGCTTCGACGTTGGCTGCTAACGCAGTCGATTGTACCCGCCTCCAAACAAAGTTGCACTCTCTGCAAGGAGGCGGAATGACAACTGGTCCAGAGTTCACTTGTTTCAGTAGCCGAAGGTAATTTTCTTCGTCTTGTTCCAGACTGCGCAGATGTTGGACCCTCCTCTTCTGTGATTTGGAGAGACCATACGGGCACCACCGCAGGAGGTGGCTTTCCTCACACTTCCTGTCAGGTTCCTCTTGTGGGTGCCGCCCGAGTGACGCCTGGTGCGGTGGAGGTGAAGATGGGTGTTCGAGCCTCTGGAGCACCGATGGGCGTCGACCTTGGCTCGGTTGGGTGGAGCACTCCGGGCAATCCTCAGGAGTTGGGAGCTATTCCATCCCCTGGCTCTAGTAGTACTGGAAGAGTGGCCACTCCTAGTGTGCCCTGATTCTTCTATGATCGTCTCGGTTGTGCTCTTTATCATTCCGCCACTCGCGGCGGAGGCATTCCTCTTGTAGATGCCGCGGTTCCTAGCGACGCTCTTCGCTGAGAGAGTAGCGGCGCGGGCTGTGCTGGAACCTGCATCCTCTGCCGTCGCGTTCGCGACAGTAGTCGCGCTGATCGTTATGGTGCCAACCTTCTTCGTACTGGCCCTCGGGTCTTGCATATAACCCGATCAGTGCTCCCGAGTTGGGGCGTGATCGGCGATTCCTTTCAACCTCCCTTGCCGACACGTGGCGTTCCAGCTTGAATTCCAGAGGCCGATCATTATCAGGATCGGCCTTCTCCTTTCCCTTAGCACTGTGCGCAACTGACACCATGTTAATCAAAGGAAAAGAGGGTGGACCGTGCTCATCGCGCACAGCCCTGGTGATGAAGCGCCCTTGCTCGATGGCGTTCCGAATCTGCTGGAAGGGTGCCAAGGACTACCTCGACAGGGACTGCTGCCAAGCGGGCGCAATCACCGCCATGTTAACTTGCGCGTGCAGCCCTGGTGATGAAGCGCCCTTGCTCGATGGCGTTCCAAATCTACAGCAAGGGTGCCGAGGACTACCTCGACGGACACTGCTGCCGAGCGGGCGCAACCTCCGCCATGTTAACTTGCGGGAAGGGTGTCTTGTCGACCTTCATCTGGTTATGCGTGTAGACCAAAAGTCCCTGCTCGATGGCGCTTTGTATCTGCTGTAACGTCCCGCCTCCCCGAGGCTGGACCCGCTTACATTTGGTAGCTTATATAGGACATAGAGTGCCCTCACAGTCCAACACAAGTCTTTTCTACACACTTTGTCCTCACTTGTGCGCACCCGGGAAGGACTTCCCGGTCGGTCACCCATCTAGTTACGCGTGTAGACCAAACGCCCCTACTCGATGGCGCTTTGTATCTACTGTAACGTCCCACCTCCCCAAGGCCGGACCCGCTTACATTTAGCAGCTTATATAGGACATAGAGTGCCCTCACAGCCCAACACAAGTCTTTTCTACACACTTTGTCCTTACTCGTGCGCATCCGGGAAGGACATCCTGGTCGGTCACCCATCCTCAAATTGCTCCAGGACAAGCACGCTTAACCTCAGAGTTCTTTGGAGATCTGCTTTCAGAAAAGAAGTTGCAACTTGTTGGTATGAGTATCCTATTAATCCTATTAAGCTCTGGGCCGGAATATTACATTGAGACAAGAGCCACTCTAGCACACAGCAAAGAGGGTCAAGCTCTAGAATTAAGTAAGCCCTGGGCTGGGATATCACACCCTCACACCCTTAAGAGACCGACGTCCTCGTCGGTTAACCCAAAGCCAGGAACGTCATCTCTTGGCCACGTCCATGCATCCCTTGGCTGGGATATCACACCCTCACCCCCTTAAGAGACCGATGTCCTCGTCGGTTAACCCAATGCTAGGAACGTCCTCTCTTGGCCACGTCCATGCGTCCAGTGCCAACGGCGCATGTGCCACATCCGTGCGTCCAGTGCCAACGGCGCATCCCAGATGCCCGCACACTGACCCGCCACACGCCCGTGCACCATGCCCGCGCCCCTAACCCGCACGCACTCGTGAAACCGCAAGTGTCGGGTCTGATACCATTCTGTAACGTCCCACCTCCCCGTGGCTGGACTCGCTTACATCTGGCAGCTTATATAGGACATAGAGTGCCCTCACAGCCCAACTGTAACGTCCTGCCTCCCCGAGGCCGGCCCGCTTACATCTGATAGCTTAAATAGGATATAGGCTGCCCTCGCAAACCAACACGTGTCTTTTCTACACACTTTATCCGCACTCGTGCGCACTTGGGAAGGACTTCCCGATCGGTCACCCATCCCCAAATTACTCCAGGCCAAGCACGCTTAACCTCAGAGTTCTTTGGAGATCAGTTTCCGGAAAAGAAGTTGCAACTTGTTGGTATCGGTATCCTATTAATCCTATTAAGCCCTGGGCCGGAATGTCACATCAAGACATGAGCCACTCAAGCACATAGCACAGAGGGTCAAGCTCTAGAATTAAGTAAGCCTTGAGCTAGGATATCACATCTGCTAGCGTAGGGCCTTGCAGTCGACTGTATTGTGGGAGTCGACCGTGTTGTGCCACTTGTAGTACTTGCGCTCCTTTAGCTCGTAAGCCGAAGAGATTTGATGACCGTCCTTTAGCTCCAATTGTTTCTCCTTGATGAGCAGATCAAAGATTTGCTCCATCTTGGTCACGTCGAAGTCGTAACCAATGGTCGCCTCGGGTCGCTTGAGCCAGGGCAAGGCAGAGGTTGAGATGCCTTGGCCCACTGGACGACAGCCACCTCGGCCTCATCGGCCGATTCCTCCTTGGGAGCTTGGAAGTTGGCAACCGGCCTCCATGGCTTTTTCGCATATAGGTTAGGATGGAGGCATTCGTAAGCGGATACCTTCGATAGGAGGTGGCCGATGGAGTTGAAATTCGTTGGCCCGTAGACGCCCTTAGTGACTCAAGAGAGGCTACCATAAGCGAGTTCTGCCAGGTTCCTCTTAGACAGATGAAGTGACTAGCATCTGTTCCGCACCTCACCGAAGTGTTGAATATACTGGCTCACGGTTTCCCCGGTACGCTGACGGAGAGCCGTGTGGTCTGACAATGTAGCCTCATCGGAACCGAAGAAGAATTGAGCATGGAACTGCTCCTCCAGCTGCTTCCACGATGTGATGGACCCTGGCGCCAAGGAAGTGTACCAACCGAATGCTGGCCCAGTCAGTGATAGGGAGAAGAGCCAAATTTTCATATGCTGCTGTTATCGCCATAAATCCACCGGCCACCAAGCCCGTCACGTACGAAAAGCTGACTCCTGAGTACAAGCAAAAATATGATGAAGTCAAAGTTCAGTTCAGAGTCGATCTCATCAGCTCTTTTGAGAGAACCCGCCACCATGGCATCAGGTGGAGGGATTTCTCTTCTGAAGGCGCTCTCGATAATATAGATCTGTCCGTGCCGTTGGAGGAGCGCACTAGAGCCTTACGCCAGGAGATGAACTACATGGTGGCTCACTCACTCCATCGGCACTCTGAGAGCTTGATGAATGAGATTGAATGCGTGGTGTATCGCATCGTTCAAGAGGTGATCAAGAACCAGTACTCCCCATTAGGACCTGTCTTGGGGAGTCACAAAGGAGAAGCTGCACTTCAATCCAGGCCGCCGTTGCCGTACTCACTTGCAGCTCCAGAGCCACGGAATTCACCGATCTATGTTGTCTACAAGATCGGTGGTGATCCCAGAGAGGGCTACTTTCTGAGCGAGCCGCCCAAGGAAATCCTACATGGTTACACGTGTGTCTACATCCCCGACAACATCAACCAGACACACCCGGGGCAGATGACGAGCGCAACAGCTTCAAGAATTGATGCGGAGAAGCAAGCATGGCTGGCGAAGTATGCTACCGGGCCGAGTACTGAACCCTTGGCCCCAGGAAATCTTGGTATGGAGAAGATCAGCGCGATATTGAGAGATCAGTTCGGTATTCTTCCCAAGAGGAAGGCGATCGGCTATTCCATGCCATATCCAAGTGACTACGATTCGATTCCCTTATCACCCAAGTATCGGCTCCCAGAGTTCACCAAGTTCAACAGGTCAGATGGATCCAGCTCCATCGAGCATGTGAGCCGATACTTGACACAGCTTGGGATGATCTCCGTATCGGATCCTCTACGAGTCTGGTTCTTCAGCCAGTCTCTCACGGGCCCGGCTTTTGTATGGTACACGTCGCTGGCTCCGGATTCAATCCGTACTTAGAGGCAGCTGGAAGATCAATTCCACATCCAGTACCACTCAGAAGCTGCCGATGCTAGAATTGTCGACCTTGCACAAGTCAGGCAGAAGTAGGGTGAGATTGTCTCAGAGTATATGCAGCGCTTCAAAGAAGTCAAGAACCGATGCTACTCATCACGCATCACGGAGAAGGAGGCGGTCGACCTGGCAGTTCTGGAGCTCGCAAAGCCGATCAAGGATCTGGCTTTCCAGTTAGAGTCCACCTCTCTGGCGCACATGATACAGAAGCTTACAATGTACAAACGCTATTGCCCTGAGCTTTACCAGGAGAAATTTAAGCGCCAGGTGAATATGGCCCAGGCAGATGATTCCGACAAGTCTGGCAAAGTGGAAGAAGTGGCAATGGCAGAGTGGGCCTGGGGGCAAACCCCGTTCCGTGCAAGTGGGTCAAGCAAAAGGGACCTGTGAAGGGCTTCTACTTTGATGTGTCAAAGGTGGAGCAGATATTCGATCTGCTGCTCAAAGAAAAGCAGTTGAAGCTCCCAGAGAATCACAAGTTCCTGACGACGCAAGAACTGCAAGGAAGACCATACTGCAAATGGCACCACTCGTTCACCCATGCCACGAACGACTACAAGGAGCTTTGTCGACAGGTGCAATCGGCTATTGAGCAAGACCGATTAATTCTGGCACAACATACGATGAAGGTTGATAGTCAGTCACTCCTGCAAGCTAACATGGCAGAGCTATCATATCCTGAAAGGGGGTGCCAGAATTTCGCATTCCAAATCAACATGGAGGGACCCATACGCCGCCATGACAAACAGAAGAAAGAGGTCGTTTCTGGCAAACGACCCTATATTGAAGACAAGTCGGAGCGGCAGAACATCACCGAAGAACAAGTGCGCCATATCCGCAATCAAATCCCACCTTCCGATCGGCTTCTTGAGAAGTATGAATATCAATACAAGCTATGTCGCTGGTATGAATCAGAAGAAGAGGAGTACGAGCACTGCATGGGAAGAACGCTGGGAAGACGACAGGCCATACGTAATCACTGGCATTGCCCGTTCTTCAAATACTGCTGGAATTCCAGTATGAGCCGATTACCTACTATTGATGACTGTCTGGAGTGCAGGCCTTGGGGACGCTAGTCGTGCGGGACTTCGGTATTCCAGTGCTTGGGACCCAAGGTGGGTCGCGATGGTATTGCTACGCGGCCACCTGAAGATGATCCCAAGTTGGAGGAGGACAAGTACCACCGGCCACGATGGTGTCCCGACGGGCTCAGCCGCTCGCAGAAGCATAGGGTGCAGTGCCTATGCAACTTGGAAGAGGCAGAAGCAATGTACCTCGACGTGCTAAGGAGGGCGTGCCCCGATCTTGTGGACCAAGTCAGGCGCCCACAGAAGGAAGAGCGGCGCCCCCCGAGGAAGGAGTGGCACGTCAAGTAGTCAAAAGCCAATGATAAGCCATCGGCTGATGTGAACATGGTGTTCGTGCTACCATCGGAATTTCGGGCACCCCAGTCGGAAGAGCGGGCCATAGCGCAGTTAGACCTAGGTCCCCAGCCAATCATCTTCGAGAAGCCCAGGGAAATGAGCTTCAAGCACCTCAAGGGCCTGTATCTCAAGGGCCTCATCGACGGCCAACCAGTCAACAAGATGCTGGTCGACACTGGCGCTGCAGTCAACCTGATGCCATATTCAGTTCTGCGTCGGTTGGGTCGTTCTTCTGCTAACCTCATCAAGACCAACGTTATGCTCAACGACTTCAACGGTCAGCCGACAGAGGTGAGAGGGGCTTCAATGTGGAGTTGACTGTGGGCCGCAAGACCGTCCCGACTTCGTTCTTCATCGTCAATAGCAAGAGCACGTACACAGCGCTGCTTGGGAGATATTGGATTCACGCTAACTGCTATGTTCCCTCCACAATGCATAAGTGTTTGGTCCAGTAGGATGGCGACGAGGTGGAGGTGGTCGATGCAGACGACTCCAGTGAAGTCTCGCTTGCAGACATGAACGCGTGGAACGCGGATGGACAAAAGCCGATCTCTGGAGTTGCGATGGAAGATTGTGATCGGATCGAGGCTACAAAAAACGGATTTAGGCTGGTCTTATCCACTGGCCTCACAGAGTAGACACTTTGCGGTACGCCACGTAGTGTGGCAAGTTTTTAGAGGCCGATCCCAGCGATCAGCCCCAAAAAATGTTCAATTCCCGCTTTGAGTTGAGATTATGTAGTCGTGTACCAAGGATAGCCTGCTCCAGCAGTCGGCTAATTAATGGATGTACAATAATGGATGACTATGGCAATACTAGAATGGCCAGCCCATGCAGTTGGCTAAAATTTTTCTCTGACTATTTTTCTATCTTCACCATTGACTTGGCAGGCGACGACGAGTCGTCTATGTTCACCGTCGACTTAACAGGCGACGGCAAGTTGGGATTCGGGTTTACATCAGCTGATGATCTAGAAGAAGTCGATATCGGTCCCGGGGATAAGCCGCGACCGACATTTATCAGCAAAAAGTTAGACTCGAGCCTGCAAGAGCCGTTGATAACATTGTTGAAAGAATACAGGGATTACTTCGCGTGGGATTATACGGAGATGCCTGGTCTAGATAGAAGTGTCATCGAGCATCAACTCCCGCTCAAGAACGGATTTCGACTGTTTCAACAACGGGCACGCCAGATGAAGGCCGAGGTTCTGGAAGAAGTCAAGAAAGAGGTGCAAAAGATGTTGGACGCAGGGTTCATCAGGCCATGTCACCATGCTGAATGGATCTCCAGTGTGGTCCCTGTGCAGAAGAAAGATGGCCGATGGAGGGTCTGCGTGGATTTTAGAGACCTCAACAGAGCAACGCCAAAGGACGAGTATCCGATGCCTGTCGTGGAGACATTGATCAATGCAGCTGCCGATCATAATATGCTGAGCTTTATGGACGGAAATACCGGCTACAATTAGATATTCATGGCCCCAGAGGATGTGCACAAGACTGCGTTTAGAGTACCCGGCACAGTCGGCTTGTTCGAGTATGTGGTCATTACCATTGGATTGAAAAATGCCAGTGCAACATACCAACGCACCATGAACTATATTTTTCATGATGTCATCATCAAGTTAGTGGAAATCTACATTGATGATGTCGTGGTCAAATCAGCATCGACTGGGGGGCATTTGGAACATTTGTGTCAGGTTTTGGAGCGGACTCGGAAGTTTGGGCTCAGAATGAAGCCATAGAAGTGTGCCTTTGGTGTATCAGCCGGTCAGTTCTTGGGATTCTTGGTGCATGAACGAGGAATCGAGATCGGCTTAAAGAGTCAAGAAGCCGCGAGGACGATGAAGCCACCCACTACAAAGAAGGAGTTGCATAAGCTCATCGGCAAAATCAACTTTGTCAGACGATTCATCTCCAAACTGTCTGGGTGTATAGAGCCATTCATGGGTCTGGTAAAGATCAAGTCCGATGACGAGTTTCACTGGGGGCAGAGCAGCAGCAGGCTTTCGACGAAATCAAAGAGTACTTGTCGAAGCCTCCAGTGTTGGTTCCTCTACAACAGGACAGACCCTTCTACGTGTACCTGTCCGTGGGTGACACATCTATCGCCTCGGCATTGTTCAGAAGCCTGACGATCAGGAGAGAGTTGTGTTCTACCTCAGCAGGCGTATGTTGGACGCCGAGACCAGGTATCCTGAGATTGAGAAGCTGTGCCTCTGCTTATTCTTTACATGTTCAAAGCTTCGACATGTATTGCTCTCGGCGGAGACGATCGTCATTTGCAAATCGGATGTTATAAAGCATATGCTATCGGCCCCTGTCCTAAAAGGCCGACTGGGAAAGTGGATGTTCGCTCTATCGGAGTTCGACATTCGATATCAATCGGCGAAAGCAGTCAAGGGTCAGGCACTAGCGGATCTCATTGCAGACAGGATCAACACCGATGTGGCTGCACTTTTCATACGTGCCTAGGCCATGTTCTTTGACGGATCGGCCTGTGATGATGGGTGCGGTGTGGGAATCCTTTTGGTACCACCTCGACGGGCGACTTATTCTTTTTGCATCAGGGTTACCACTCCATGCACCAACAACATAGTGGAATATGAGGCCATTTGCAATGGAATGGAGTTGCTCCTGGAAGCTGGTGCAGAGGCAGTGGAAATATTTGGAGATTCAAAGTTGGTGATATCTCAGCTCACGGAAGAATATAGATGTGAGAGCGAGGCTCTTTTTGCAATATGGGTGCAATGCCAAGAGTTGATGTCACAGTTCAGGTACATTAATTTCCACTAGATACACAGGACACTGAACAAAGAGGCCAACAGTTTGGCGCAGATGGCCTCTGGGTACAAGGAAACAGCCGATGGCGTTGACGTCGAGGTTCAGTTTCTAGAACCTGGTGACTGGAGAGCCGATATCTTCAATTACTTGAAGGATTCGGCTTGGGGGCATCCAGAAAGATAAGATTCAAGGCTATGAAGTATGTTCTGATAGGGGATGACATGTTCTACAGGACCTTAGAAGGACTGCTGCTCAAATATCTGGGGCCTTCAGAGTCAAATCGGCTCTTACATGAGGTTCACGAGGGAGCCTGCGGCACGCACCAATCGGCTCATAATATGAAGTGGCTGATTAGGCGATCGGGATATTATTGGCCTACCATGCTTGAGCATTGTTTCAAGTATTACAAGGGATGTCAAGCATGTCAGAGGTTTGGTAAGATTCAGATGGTGCTGGCATCAGTAATGAATCCCATCATCAAGCCGTGGCCGTTCAGAGGGTGGGCCATAGGTATGATAGGCCATATCAACCCGCCATCCAGCAAGGGCCACCAAAGGGTTTTGGGTGTCACGGATTATTTCACAAAATGGGTGGAGGCGATACCCATGAGATCAGTGGCAACAAAAGATGTGATTAATTTCATGAAAGAGCACATCATGCATAGGTTCGGGATTCCTCAGACCATCACGAGCGATGCAGGATCGGTCTTTATATCGGCAGAATTCAGGAAGTTTGCCGACAACATGGGGTTCAAGTTGATCAGGTCATCCCCATATTATGCCCAGGCTAATGGACAGGCTGAAGCATCAAACCAGAGCCTCATCAAGCTGATCAAGACAAAGATTGATGAGCATCCTAGGCGCTGGCATGAGGTGTTGTCAGAGGCGTTGTGGGCATACCGCATTTCGTGCCATGGGTCTACCAAGACATCACCGTATCACTTGGTCTATGGTCAAGACGCAGTATTGCTGTGGAAAATTACAGCTGGGTCAGGGCACGTTGAGTTCCAAAATGATTTATCGGCTGAAGAATATGCGGCCTTGATGAGTGACAATATGGAAGATCTCACGGAGCTGAGGCTTTGGTCGCTGGAGAAAATCAAGGAGAATAAGGCCAAAGTCGCACGGGCGTACAACAAAAAGGTCAGTCCAAAGGATTTCTAGGCCGGAGACTTGGTTTGGGAGGCAGTGCTACCATTTGGGACCAAAGACAAGAAATACGGCAAGTGGTCTCCAAATTGGCACGGGCCCTACAAGGTTGATTAAGTCCTACCTGGAAATGCATACATGCTTGAGGAACTGGATGGTGTCAAGTTTCCCGTGGCCATCAATGGCCAACATCTCAAGAAGTACTTTCTAATCATGTGGGAAAATGAGTGATGAAAGCCGATGAGAACCATCCGGCTATATATAAAGTAGAGAGGCCAACACGTTGAGTTGGCTGGCAAAAAAAAAAGAGAGAGGCCAACACGTTGAGTTGGACAGTAAAAAAAAAGAGGGGCCAACACGTTGAGTTGGACAGTAAAAAAATAGAAAAAAGGAAGCCAATACGGTGAATTGGCTACATGATATAAAGAAGTGCTGCTTAAGACTGATCAGGTCAGCTGTTGTTTAACCATCGAATAAAAGATGTTTGACAAGTACAAGTTCCAGACTTAACAGGCGGTATTAAATGTTTCATAGACTATTCTATTGATTCAATAATTCCTCTATGGCATGGATGGCTTCCGCGCGGACAGCGTCAGCTTGTGCTATGATTGCTTCATCATCCTTGTCATCGCCTGTGACGATCTGCTGACTCAAGGTGCATATCTCTGCGAACTCCACTCGTATCTGCTCGGTCATTTCTTGGGCTTCTTGCTTGGAGTTCGCGATCGAAGTTTTCTCTTCCTGGATGAGCCTTTGGGTGGCATGGACCTTTTCTTTGAGATCTGCTAGTTCTTTCTCCAGGAGATCGAGTCGCTTGATACTAGCAGAGATGTCGGCTTTGGTGTCCAGAGTTGCCTTCTTTTGGTTGAGTGCTGCACACCTCTGGGCAATATCCACTTTTAGAGAGGTTTGCGAGTGACGCACATCTATCCTATGCTGTGCTGCTTTCACCTCTGCCCGGAAGAAAGGAAGGTGGCCGGCTGGCCAGAGCTTGACTCAAAGCGACTCTGGGAGCTGGGACTCTATCTGCTCGAGGACGTGCTTTATCTCACCGGAGTCGTCGACCAAGGTGCTGATTGGAGCAGATAACAGGCCTTTGATGTGTTGAAGCTGATCCACAAGGTCAATCGGCTGATGAAGTGATGGTGTCTTGGCGCTAGGGGCAGAGAGACCCATTGATGCTGGGTCAAACTAGAGCAAATCTGAAATGTCGAAGCCCTGCAAAGATATTGGAGTTAGTTTAAGAACAAGATCCATCAACTAAGTTATCGGCTGATTCAAATCGGCTCGCACAGTGTTACTTGTCCTGAAGAGGCAATGGCTGGTCCAGGCGCGATCGGCACGGTTGGGTTGGATGTAGCAGCAAGAATATCGGCTGTGTCTGCCCGCTCATCACGGGCCTCCAACGGAGCTTCGAGGGTCCCAGCTTGTTCAGCATGAGCTTCCGTACAGCGTCTGTTGCGGCAACAGTTGCTTCTTGTTGCTCATGGACTTCGGTAGTTCCAGTACCGGCTTCTGAGGCCGAAATCACCTATGGTACTAGACTTCCCATGCTGATGGTATCCTAACTTGCATCCTGGGGAAAACATTTCAATCAACCGGGGTACATGTGCTTAGTAAGGAAATTCCGGAGAAAGTGGATTACCTGGTTGGTGTCGGGCTCTGACGGATCTGAGGAAGGTTGGGCTACTCTCTTGACGACTCTTTTCATGGTCATCTTTCTATTTTTGGTTCGAACTCGGGGGGGGGGAGCACTCCCAGAGATTGGTCTCCGCCTAGAAGCCGACTGAGGTGAGTCTGATTGGGTTTTCATTATTACTATTTTCATCGACGGGGACCTCTTGCAAAAGAGAACGTCAGGAGTAGTCTGGAAGAAATGGAACGGTTCACCAATGCTGGTTACTGGTTCTGGACTGTCTTGTTGCTGCAAGAAAAATGAGCAGAGTTAGCTGAATGAAGCAGAAGAAGGTGCAGAAAATGTGACATGCAGATTTGATACCTCTTCCTCAGGGATCCTATACTCAGGATCGATTTGCTGCAGCATAGGACCCATGGCTTTCCTGAAAACATGGGTTCTCCACATTTCCCACCAAGTGCCGAAGCCATCAGATGAGAAGGTGAAAGACAGATCGGTAGGGATAGGGATGCGAAGGTCGTCAAACATGCTGTAGCATCTTGAGCTAGTGATAGTGTCGAGCAAATCGGCTCTGCTCTCCATCAAGTGGTGAATATGGAAGTGGGGAGGAACCTATCCTAGACCGAGTTGCCGGGCTGCTATGACTGGTTGGTAAGCCTCATACCCGGGTTTGATGATTCTGTTGGAGGTGCTCATACCAACAGGGAGGAAGCCAGGTTAGGTCATTAGAGAGTATAGCTACCGAGTGTCATCGTCATCGGCAAAGTTGTCCAGCCTGAATGAAACTGGATTTTCAAAAGTTTCAAAATCGGCAAATGGGAAGAATAGTGGGTTATCTGAGCCTTTGAAGAAGATTCTGAACCAATTTGTTGCATCTGTTGAATTCAGTTTGCTGCCAGGGATGTGGTACAAGGCTTGGCCGAAGCTGGTGCATCTGATTGGCTTGCCATTCTCATCCGGAAGAGAATTGTTGGCCAAGACCGGGAAGTTTGGGATCTGTCGCTGAAAATATAAATGAACCCACAATTGAATGAACCACCATGGTCCTCCAGTTCTAAGTTTTCTTTGGCTAAGGAGGTTTGTTGTCATCAAGTGGAGATATCTGTATGTCTCTCCAAGGAATAGTTTACCTTGGTCGATGCGATTGCCATGGGCCAGATGGTAAGCCAAAGGGAGGTAATTTTTGGTTGGGGCTAAGGAAGGACTGTAGAAAAGAAAATGTTCGAACCAAAGATTCAGAAAGGTCGTGTGCTCCTTCTCAGTTACTGGACCTTTTGTTTTCATGTGTTGCCTCATATAGGTGCTCCAGTTTGTGCAGTCTGCCTTGGATGAGAGCTTGAAAGGAATGATTGGCATTCTATGGGCTGCAGGATTGGAGGATTTGATGTCTAGGCCAGTAATCATCACTACATCTAGCAAAGTGGGAGTCATGGGTCCATGGCCGAAGAGAAAGCAATTTAAGGCATCAGACCAGAAATAGCCGATGGTTTTCAGTAAGTTTTCATCTTTTTCGAGAGGAAATAGTGACAAGGAAAGTGCATCGGCTATGCTCAGTTCTTGCCAAAAGGGCAGATAAACCTTTGCTACTCTGTTACACCAAGAAACCCAGCCCTCTGGTGGGTTTGGCCAGGCTCTTAGGCAGTCGGTCCAGTAGGTCAAATCAACATTTTGGCTTACAAAGGGGATCCTATTTGTTTCACAAGAGATTAAATCTACGGGATTTTCATGTGTTTGTGGACCAAGATAGAAAGATTTGGGATTGGTAGGATGCGACAGGAGAATATCCGACACCTGAAGTTCAGTAATCCAGAGATTAATACGGTGTTGTGATTTAATGGTTCATTAAATTCAGCGGTTTGATGAGCTAAAAAGAAATTAATAAGGATGGCCGAAAGTTACCTTCAGGCCAAAAATTGCCGTGTCTGCAATTGAGGATCTCGCTGTCTGAATTCCGGAGCTCGCCATGGTTCAGATCTATTGCCTTAGGGTTTGAGTTGTTCTGTGGGCTCTGATTCGGGGTTTGGATGCGTTTCTTGCTTGGATTTATGGAGTGAGGTTCTGGAGAAACGCTCAGAGTCGGGATGTCTGTTTGAATTGAACTCGAAGTGGAAGTAACGCTCTATCCTTATACGGGCAGTTTTTGAGTTTGAATCCTATCGACTCTCAGGCGTGGTAATGTCCGATGCGATGCCATCGGAATTTGGGATTATGCAAGTACACAAATTTTGGAAAAGGAAATTTCATTGATTAAAAATGGGATTTTTACAATGGGAGAGCCAATTGAAGTACGAATCTGGCTCGGATTGTTCTTACAGACCTACTACTACTCCTACATCTACCACCAGTAGGTACCTAGGTACCTACGGTGCTTGGGGCTTCAAGCTAGCATACTCCCGCCGTCGCTGTCGTCATCGCTGCCGGTGGCGTCATTGCTGCTGTCGCCGTCGCTGTCGTCGCCGCTGTCGTAGCCGCCGCCGTCGCCGTCGTCGTCTTCCTCAGAGCCATCCTCGGAGGATTCGAGGAAGCGAAAGGCTTGCCCCACCGCGGTGTCGGAGGAGGAGGAGTCGATCTCCTCTTCCGAGGAGGAGTCAACTCCGTCCCACGAGAATTGGTCGTCCTCGCTTTCCTCCATTTCCCCTCTGAGCAGGGTTTGGAGCTCCTCGTCCTTTGTCTGGGGCTCGTCCGGCTCGGAGATGACTCCGAAATTGAACTCCTCCGCATCCCAGTGCGGAGGAGCGAGCACCTCGTGCGCTGCTATCGGGTCATGCTCCGGCGTTGGCTCTTGGCTCTCTGGGATAGAGTCGATGGAGGAGGCCGAGAGAGAAGAGGAGTAGGAGGGGGAGAAGCTTGACTCGATCGAATTGGAGGCGGAGGAAGAAGAGATGGCGATGGTTGTTTTTGGGTGTTCTGTTGGCTAAAGCAGTGAGTTGTGGTGAAATTAGGCAGATTCAAGGTGAGCTTAAAAAGACCGGAAGGTGGAAGATGGATCGGCATGTTCACATTTTTTGAAGAGCCAGCTGCAGAGACGTTGCGTCTCCTAGGGAGGTTTCAGTGTGTTTTAATGAACAACAACGGGAAGATGGAGCAACGGGGAGTTGAAGTAGTGGGATGGTTTTGGAATTATCATTGCCAAAACTAGGGGGGCATGTATTATCGCCATAAATTAACAGGGTGGATTAATGGGCCATGAGCAAGTTGGGCTTAGTGTAGAAGTTAAAGAAGGCTTGTGAATTAGCTCCTACGCGAGCAGTTGGGCCACATGGGCCGTGTATCTCTAGATTTAGTTAGTTCGGTTTGGGTTAGGAGTCCGGTATGTATGAGTTAGTTTAGATCGTGTCCAAGTCTACGGACTATAAATATGTATCCTTGGTCATTCCTAAAGGAGGAACCATTCACGTTCAGCAACAACAAACTACGGCGCACCGCCACCCCTGTTTCTAGGGTTTCATCCAAGTAAGCGCCATGCTGCCTTGATCGTTTCTTACAATCAAGGCAGCATTGTTCTTACTTTTACCTTTGGTATTACTCGTACTGAAGCGTTTTTTTATGGCGAGTAATGCTATTTATCCTGGTGTTTGTAGTATGTTTTTAGTAGATCTGTTATGTGCTTACATGCTTATCATCTGCAAATATCATGTTATTCATGCACATTCACATTTTCGATCTTATACTAGTTCTTGTCATGCGGAATTAGTCATGTAGGAGTAACACCTTGTTGCGTTCCGTTTAGTAGACCTGATCTGTTATGGTTTGTTCTTATATCATAAGAATTGGCGTAATATCTGCTAGATTAGGCCCTGCAAACGGATTGGACGTTCCGGCGATATAGTAGATGCTTTACTTTAGTCTTGGTGGGGATTGATCCGGGAATCGGCTCTTGCTATTTCTTAGTCCTCCACTCTGGTTAAAGTTCAGCCATCTATTACGTTCGTTAGGCCTAATTACGTGTAGGATGTTCCGATTTGGTAGTGAAGCTTTTACCATCGTGGGTTGAATTAGTTAAACGTAATTGCAGCAAGTTACTATAGTTATACGCTTCATTTATCAACATCTGGATATATAGATCTGACTGACACCGGGACTCGATCGGCTCTTTAAAGCCGATGCAAGAGTCGTCCCGGGGAGCCGATCATGGCTCGGACTAATGTTTACACGTGTCTATGCATGCAGGTGAATCACTGAAACATATTTTTTCACCTTCCTGATTAGGTATAGGTCAGGTGGCACGCCCTGCGACTCAGGAAGCAATAGGCGTGTGCCAGGATCTGGGCCGTTGACCGAGGGACTGGTGCCAGCCAGCACCCCGGCAGCCTCCTGGCTCTTCGTGTTGCCTATCGCTTCTCGCCAGTGGGTTTCGACCGACAACAGCTCCGCGGCGGTTGCTACGCCGAGTTGAGCAGTATATCGGCTGATGTGCTCCACTGTACTGGTGTTGTCGTTGCCACTAAATTTAGAAAACTCTGGTACCTTGAACTTTGGCGGCGGCGGTAGCTGGTCGTACACCTGTGGATATGGCTTAGAGTACGTGATGACGCCCGTCTTTGGGGCGATCCCGAACTAGTTCCTCAAAATCTCGGCTAACTAATCTTGCAGGCTTGGCGCCCCTGCGCCGAGAGATTGGGCGGCCTAATTATGAGAAACCGGCCCTACTCCGTACTAGCTTTGCCAAGCCAGTAGCTCTTGATTGACAGGATTGCCCTATCGGTAGCCACGTGGGTGTTGGCACTGGTCACCTTGGCCGGCTGTTGCCGACGGTAGGGTTCTTCGCCTGCCCGCAGGGGCTTGTACCGGAGCTGACACGTGTACCCCTCCGGCATGAAAGCAGGTGGGTCTTAATAGCAGGTTGTCCTGTCATGTTGATCTTGTGGTGCATAGAGGATGAACTCAGCCTTCATCCCTTTGGGAGCATCAATCTACTGAATCTGCAGTGGATGCGTATAGAATCTTTTTCCCCCACATGAGGGTTTAATATTGGGCCGATGTCTTGATCATATTCACCAGCCAGAACAGATTTGACAACATGAGCCACTATGTTGTCCATGGAGTTCAGAATGACCTCAGTTTGCCAGAGGAGAGCATGGTAGATCATGTATATGATCTCCTGTCGAAGTGCCTGGCTGCGCTCTTCCGAAGGTACAGAAAGATTGATCCCATGAAGAGGTTATTCAGGGTCACCGACGCACTTGATCCCTCCAGAGCGGGTCCATGTGAAGTGCTTGAGAAATTCTTCTGTGGGATCCGCCATGACCTGGTCGTACTTCTGCTTGTGCTTGGGGGTGAGATCTTCCAGCATCGGTGCGCTAGTCTTCCCCTCGGCGAGGAAGGTGTTGTTGTCTTGCTCGCTGGCCTTAGACGTAGACGGCTGGTGAGGCATGATGTTGTTCGTCGTTGGTCTCACCAGGCGTGCCAGAAACGTGTTGCTGCGGGAAATTATCGGACAAAGATCCGGCAGTCAACACGTCGACGAGCCGGGAAATCGCGCTGCTGCTACCCTCGTCTCTCCTCGTGCAGCTCGTACTGGCGGTGGTGGTTCAGGGCGTGCCACCTGGCTTGACCTGCAGCTAGGAATGGGTGAGTGATGTGGCTTTCGTCTCCTGCTTTCCCTATGTCACATGAGAGTAAATGTCAAATTCCTACCGGATCTCTCGGATCGGCACTTGTCAACCCCACTGTCTTGCATCGACAAAATCAGCCAATCGGGGGATGTTCACAGGCATATCGGCACATCTGCCGATTATAGATGCATTCGATAAAGAAAAAATAAATAGAATATAAACCGCATCTATAAAGAGTATAAACCTGCTCCAGAACATGATACAGGTAAATCTATCCATCAAGATCGGCTCTTGCTACGCACAACATAGAACAGTCTAAGCATACATGAACATAACCTAGGTCTCCAAAGAAATCCATCCACACAAATAGATCTTATCTAAGACATATTAGGTAGGGTGTTCGGCACGTGCTATCCTATCAGCAGGTCGCATGCACGTGTTGCAGCGCACGTCATGGATTGTAACCAACGGCTAGGTAACGTGTTCCAAATGGTATGAGAAGACGATCTATAAGCTTGAACGAACAGATACAAAAGTAGATCGAGAAGCATACACGGTAACCAGGATAAATAGCAGATATCGTCATAAAAAATGCTTCAGTACGATATCTACCAAGGCAAAAGGCCAGAGCCATGATGCTCTAATGATACTACGAGAGAATCATTAGAGCAACATGACGCTAACCTCAATGAAAACCCTAATGTGATTAGGGGTGGCGATACGCCGATAGAATGTTGGAGACAACCGCTGCTGGGGAACGTTTGCCGTCAATTTTATTCATAGCGAATGAGTACATATTTATAGTCCCGAGACTTGATAATTAGGCTAAACAAACCCTAGTTTAAACTAATGGAAAAACTAGCCTATCTCTAGCAATTACAGATAAATAGAGCCCATCGGCTCCTTTGCACGGACTGCAGTCACCTCTTCCTTGGACGATCCAAACTAGCCCATTAGATAATTTCAGCCCATATCCGTCTTAGCCAAATACCGGTGGTAACAGGTGTGTCATTTAAGTTCACAAACTCCAAAAGATCATTTTTAGGTCCATCAACTTGTAATTTGTGTCACTTAGGTCCATAAACTTTGAAAATATAGGTCCATAAACTCTAAAAGTGTGTTTTTGAATCCATAAACTTGTAATTTGTGTCACTTAGGTCCATAAACTCTGAAAGTGCATTTTTAGAACCATAAACTTCATCCATGAGCAGCCATGTGGCTATAGATGCGTCCGCAAAAGTCGCCCCGATATCTCTATCCACGAATATCTTTCAACTCCTCACCGAGAACCATTATGGGTTCACCCAAGTCTAACGTCATTATGAGATTTTTCACCACAACACCTGCCGCCACCATATCCGGCAACTGGCGCCACAGAGGACATAATATCCCCTTCTATGGTACACTTGTTGATTCCCTCTGTGAGCTCCTCCACCTTTTCCCAAGCCACCACCCCCTCCTCTCCACCCATATTACGAGGTCATATCTATATCTAAGCTCCAAAACTCACCAATGGCAGTCCGTAAGAACCCTTTTGAATCCTAATATATGTCAATAACCTCCAAAATAAGTCATTCATCCCTCCCCTCTCCTCCCCCTATGCACCTGATTCGAAATTGGGGTTCAAATTTCACCCTTTTGGTAAAACTCCAGCAACATGTAGGCACCGTGCAGATTCATATCGGTACAATATCAGTGCATCAAGGCTAGTTGGAGAGGTATGGACCTAGGTGACACAAATTAAAAGTTTATGGACCTAGAAATGGACTTTTAGTGTTTGTGGACCTAAGTAACACAAATTACAAGTTTATGGAACCAGAAACGCAATTTCAAAGTTGATGGACCTAAGTGACATCCTCTTACATGTTAATGGACCTCTGGTGCATTTTACTCTAGCATAAATTAACTGGGTTGAGGATGATTAGAATGAATTGTGTCTAGATGATTATAAGTTGATCTATTAGCTAAAGGTTCTTGGTTCCTTAACTAGGAGCTAACAACTATCCAAATGGAACCCAACAGGCCCTAAATAGAGTGGTCTAAATATCACATTTCCTCTAAAAGAGATGGATTAACAAATTTGCAAAGAGGACTTCATATCAAAGCCATTCGGTCCATAGAACTGAGTTGCATTGTAATATAATGATTTTAAAAAGGAGGGAGAGAGAAGTTGTCGGTGTAGAAAGTCCGGTAGTCCTACATGTATATCATCGAGTAGGTTTTTTGTTTGGAGGTTACCCTAGTTCAGGCCCTCGAGTAGAGGTAATACCCTACGTCCAGCTATGATTGTATTGCTTGTGTGTTGTATGATTTTTGTTGTTACAAGTTGGGTGCCCTCGTCCTTTCATATAGTCCAGGAGCAAGAAGATTTCCCAGAGTCCTACTCCAAATCCAACTCTAGCCTACCATCTATTTACAAAGAGTACGAGTGTAATTGGATACAACTATGCCTATTTCCTTGTCTTGTAAGTCAAGTCTTCCTTTCCTTTCTCTGAGTGGGTCGTGTTCTTCGCGAGTAGTCCCTGGTGGGCTTGTCCTTTGGTAGGACGTTGGTGGGCCACCCCCTATTACTGTAACGTGGGTAGTCCACATTGGGTTGTGGAGTATTCCCTCCGACAAGCCCCCGAGTTCTGCATAGTCGAGCTGCATCATTAGCTTCTGTTCTTTTCTTCCCTTAGTCCGTCTTATGCAGAGAGACTATGGGGAACTCTAAAATTGGAATCTCACAGTGATTCTTTTTTTAAATATCCTTAGCTTTTACCTAGTGATTTCCATGGTGTGCTCAAAAAGCGCACCCATGGGTGGTAGGCCCCGACTATCAGGATGGTTTTCCAATTAGCGTGATAGTTCCAAGAGTCTATCCATCTTTCAATCTTCACCTCCCCTAAGTATTTGCTCGAGTCTTGTGATAGGATGTTGAGTCCCGATCTTCTGAGAGGTAAGATAAACTTGATTGAATGGAGATCTCGACGTTGATGATTCAAGGCTCTAAGCGAACGGTTCCTCACAATCACTACAGCACTGCTCTATTGGTTATCATCTGTGTCACATGAATGACCTCACCACAAAGGCTTATCCCTACAAGCGCAATCAAGAACACAAGCAAGAACAGGAGATGCAATCAAAACTGACTTGATTACGAGTTGGGGTCTCACAAACCGACGTACGACGACACTATTTGAAGACAGATTTAATCTAAGCAAAACCCAACCCTATCTCTCAGCGGCAGCTGAGTATAAATAGAGTTTTGGGCGTGGCTAACCCTAGAGAGACATCCCTAAAAGACTCCAACACGATACATGGGCCAATCAACCCGTTTAGGTGACATAGCACCCTGGACAGATTCTGTCCATCAACTTGCGACACAAATTCCCGTTGACTCCAAAGTCCAAAAGGCCTCAAACTGGCTCCATTGGAAAGGTTATGAAATTATCTTTCAAGGAATATGGGGAGAGTCCAAAACAGAGTTCGTATGCATCCTGGGCATCCTTCTTAGCATCAAAAGGTCTTGCAGGCTGAGGCAGACTCGAACTCGAATTGGATTGGGCCTCCAACCTGACTTGGACAACTTGGACGCCCTCCTTGTCCCTCTCCACACCCTTGTTGGTTTCCAAGTACTTCATGACTCTCTCCAAGGTTCTTAAGCATAACATAATCAATAATATCATTAGGTAGCATACCATCCTTACAAGTATATGTATTAAAACTTAGGAACGAGCTCACCTGTTGATTTATTTGTCGTGCTCGCGCTCTTGTGAGAGGACCTTGCCTTGCACTTGAAGGAAACTCGGTCGTATGCAACGGAGTGATGTCCTCATCATCCTCCCCCTCTTGAATTGGAGTCGTCCTCGACTCAAGCTCATCTTTCTCACCCAAGTATGGCTTCAAATCTGAAATGTTAAATGCGGGACTAACCCCAAACTCGGGAGGCAACTCAAGTTTATAGGCATTATCATTGAAATTCTCAATAACCTTAAAAGGTCCAGCAGCACGTGGCATAAGCTTACACTTTCTCAAATCAGGAAACCTATCTTTTCTCAAATGAACCCACACCAAACCACTAGGTTCCAATTTTACCTCTTTTCTACCTTCACCAGCAGCAATGCGATACCTTTCATTCATCTTTTCAATTTGCAACTTTGTAGTTTCATGCAACTTAAGAATAAATTCAGATCGTTGGGAAGCATCAAAGTTCACAATCTCAGAAGGTGGCAAAGGTAGCAAATCAATTGGTGCACGAGGATTAAAACCATACACTACCATAAACTGAGTTAACTTGGTTGTAGAGTGAATGGATCTATTATAAGCAACTCAATGTGTGGCAAACACTCCTCCCACAACCTCAATTATCTTTCAAAACAGCCTGCAATATAGTAGACAAGGTACGATTAACTACCTCCGTTTGTCCATCAGTTTGTGGATGACAAGTTGTAGAAAACAACAACTTTGTTCCCAATTTATACCATAAAGTTCTCCAAAAGTGGCTCAAAAACTTAGCATCCCTATCAGAAACAATTGTGTTGGGCACACCATGCAAACACACAACCTCTTTAAAGAATAAATCAGCAACATGTGGAGCATTATCAGTCTTGTGACAGTGTATAAAATGTGCCATTTTAGAGAAACAATCAACAACCACAAAGACACTATCCCTCCCCCTCTTTGTTCTAGGCAATACTAAAACAAAGTCCATAGAAATATCCTCCCAAGGTGCATTAGGAACAGGAAGATGCATATAAAGACCATGTGGATTAAGTCGAGACTTAGCTTTGTTGCATGTGGTGCAACGTGAGATGTAGAGCTCCAGATCACGCCGCATCCATGGCCAAACGAAGTGAGCAGCCAGCACATCCTCCGTCTTCTTAACACCAAAATGTCCCATCAACCCACCTCCGTGCGCTTCCTGCAACAGCAAAAGATGAACGGAGCTAGCTGGAACACACAACTTGTTAGCACGGTAAAGAAGGCCTTCATGTAGCAGGAATTTTTTGCCACGTTCGTCCCTCTCGGCAAGTTTCAAAAGCATCTTTGAAGTCCAAATCAGTAGCATATAATCCCTTGATGGTCTCCAAACCAAAGATTTTATGAGAAAGTTGGGACAGCACGGTATAACATCTAGATAAAGCATCGGCGATCACATTGTCTTTCCCTTTTTTATGTTTAATGATGTAAGGAAATGACTCTATGAACTCAATCCATTTAGCATGACGTTTATTCAGATTAGCTTGTCCTTTTAGATACTTAAAAGATTCATGATCCGAATGTATGACAAATTCTTTAGACCATAGGTCATGTTGCCAAGTTTGTAAGACTCGCACTAAGGCATAAAGTTCTTTGTCATATGTAGAGTAATTCAGCGAAGGACCATGCAATTTTTCACTAAAGAAAGGAACAGGTTTACCTCCTTGAATGAGCACTCCTCCAGTACCAATGCTGCTCGCATCACACTCAGGCTCGAAGGTCTTCTCAAAATCAAGAAGTTGCAGCAATGGTGCTTGTGTGAGCTTCGTCTTAAGAGCATCAAAAGCTTGTTGTTGTGCTGGTCCCCATAGAAACGGCACTCCATTCTTTGTCAACTTGTGGAGAGGTGCTGCAATGGTGCTAAAATCCCGCACAAAACGCCGACAAAAACCTGCAAGACCAAGAAAACTCCGAACCTGCATGACCAAAATCGGAATGGCCAGCTTGTGATGGCAACAATCTTTGCCTCATCCACCTCAATGCCCTGCGATGTAACAAAATAACCAAGAAAAAGACACGATCGGTGCAAAAGGTGCACTTCTCAAGGTTACCGAATAAACGCGCATCATTCAAGATATTAAAAACTGCACGCAAATGTTCAAGATGTTCATCATATGACTTGCTGTAAACAAGGATATCATCAAAATAAACTACCACAAAAAGCCAATGAAAGCACTCAAAACCACGTTCATCTATCTCATGAAAGTGCTAGGCGCATTAGTTAAACTAAAAGGCATAACTAACCATCCATAACGACCGAACTTAGTTTTAAAGGTAGTTTTCCATTCATCACCTAAAGCCATTCGAATCTGATGATAGCCACTACGCAAATCAATCTTGGAGAAAATAACAAAACCACTCAACTCATCAAGCATGTCATCCAATCTAGGAATAGGATAGCGATATCGAATGGTAATGTTATTGATGGCTCTACAATCAACACACATGCGCCAAGTGCCATCTTTTTTAGGAACCAAAAGAACAGGAACAGAACAAGGACTAAGGCTCTCATGAATGTACCCACGGTCCAGAAGGTCTTGGACTTGTCACTGAATTTCCTTAGTCTTGTCATGGTTGGTCCTGTAGGCTCAGATTGGCAAGCTCGCCCCTAGAATCAAATCAATCTTGTGCTTAATGCCTCGCACAGGTGGTAATCCGGGGGTATCTCTGATGGAAACACATTCATATACTCCTGCTAAAGGTTAGCAACAGCAGGTGGCAAAGCAATGGACACATCCTCAATGGAATATAAAGCATGTTTGCATATAAAAGCATAGCAAGTTCCATGAGATGCACATAACTCATCAAGATCAGATTTAGATGCAAGCAAAACAGGATTTTGTAACTTGATAGGTTGCTACTTTTTAAGATTCAAAACATACTATTGCTTAGCATTATTCCTTTTCTCTTGCTCAAATTGTACAATTTCAGTTGGAGTCATTGGAAGCAACAAAATTTTCTTGCCCTTATGCATGATAGTATACTTATTAGATCTACTATGGTGAATAGCATCCTCTGTTCACCTCAATGGTCGTTTAGCCCATTTACACACCATTTAAATGCTATACAGTGATACACCATTTCTATTTAATCGGTTGTTTTGACCGTTTAAATGGACGTTTTGCTTGTTTAAACACCCGTTTTGCCCGAATAATAGACTAAATGGCAGGTGACCGACTATTAACCATTTAGCGTTCAGGATAACACTATTAACATCAGTGTCAAACTCCCAAGGACGTCCCAACAAAAGAGAGCAAGCATCCATATGCACCACATCAAAATCAGCAAAATCATGGTAAGATCCAATGGAAAAGTGTATCCTTGCTGTTTGTGTTACCTTTACCTTACCATTGTTGTTAAACCATTGAATGTGATAAGGATGGGGATGTGCCCACGTGGTCAAGCCAAGCTTCTCGACCACCTCAGCATTTACCAAATTGTTGCAGCTACCACCATCAATTATAGTATGCACACGGCAATCCTTGACGATGAGAAACATGTTGAAAAGGTTGTGAAGTTGGCGGTTGTCGTCCTCTCCAACCGTGGCACTCAAAGCTCGCTGCACAATCAAAGTCTTATAGGTGTTGGTCGCAGATGGACCAAGAACCTCCTCAGCACCGTCATCGTCACCTGAAATGTTAGCTGCAATAACAGTTTCATCTTCAATATCAGAAGCACTAACATACCCACCATCGGCAGTAGCAATGATCGCCTGTTTGCTAGGACTATCTCGCTGCACATGGAATAGAAAACTTAATCTTAGCATCTGGATCATTATCTTGGACAGGGGCATGAGGACGACGTCGACCATTACCTCCCATACCTTGACGATTACATAGAAGGCGATGGTGGTTCTGTGCATCGACCTCGTCATCGTCAAACTTGTCCTCTATGTCGTTGTGAGCATGGTTGTCGGCATCATGGGCGATGGGAGGTGGTGCTGGTTGGGGAAGATGAGCCTCTAGTTCGTCCATCCAATTGCGAAGACCAGCAACACTTGTATGGATCCTCTGAAAGGTGTCTGTTGTAGTGGTTTGGTATTTGTTGAATGCGTCGGTCATCGCCCGCATCGTTTCCCGTAGTTCCAAATGGAACACGCACTCATTAAATTCCGGAGGCGTAGAGGTAGAGCGCTGGTTTGTAGACTTCAATTTTGTCATTGTTAGTACAATACAGAGACGAAGGAAAAAAGGATGGGATCCCTATGACTACATTCTCTGAAATGGAAAATAAGCAGTATGATGCGTCTTACCCCGCTCTTACAAGTTTCTTACCAGCACTGTAGGTGGCAAACGGTGGCCGGTATGATAACCAGTAGCGAATGAGTGTGATTGCAAAGGTTTAACTGTTCTGCTCGAGAAAAGGTGGAGCTTGGGAAGGCACAAATGCAGTATATGTATGTGGCACACAAGTTGCTAGCCTAAAAATGTATTAGACAGTTGTGGCAACAAGCAAGGAACAAGGATAGAGATGATGAACAACAAATATGATTCAGCAAGTATCCAGCAGCACATGCACACATAGAAAACAGCACCAGGAACCCTCATGTTTCGTCTTATAGCACTAGTAGGAATCACAATGTATTTTGTTTTTCTTTCTTCTTTTTTATATTTTTTTCTCACTCAGGAGCACAAGAATAGGAACACCACAAAGTATCAGCCTGAACCGATGAAGGATGTGATCAGTATAAATTCAGAAGTGTTGGAAAAAACTGACGCTGAAACTTCACAGCCCGAATCAAGGGTCTTCCTAATTTTTTTTTAATTTTTTTGAAATCATCGCAAATGGCGAAGCGGTTTTTATCGTATGTGCAATTTTTTGAGAGCTTTCCAGGAAAAAAATTCACCTCAATCGGAGTTCCGAGTGAAAAGTTATGCCCGTTTTATGGAGAACCGTCCGAAATAGGTGTTGGTGGTGGCGAAAATTGAAAGGATATGGATCGGTGGATGGAACTTTTTGTAGATTGGTTTTGTATATATGGCAGTAGATGGAAGAAACAAAACTAAGTCAATCCAAATCTAAACCAGTAACCAACTCAACCTAGGACACAAACTCAGAACTGCGAAATCCGAAACCAAATTGTGCAAAAGGCCGAGCAATGGTTGTAGGTCGGGGAAAGTAAAAAATTTTGTGGCTTTTTTGTGGACTATAGGACTGAAACAAAACGAATCTAAAGGGCACACGAGTATACCTCACGGGCAACTGGATAACTGATGCCACTTGATAGGATGTTGAGTTCCGGTCTTCCGAGAGGTAAGATAAACTTGATTGAGTGGAGATCTCGACGTTGATGATCCAAGGCTTCGAGCGAACGGTTCCTCCCAATCACTACACCACTGCTCCGTTGGTCATCACCCGTGTCACTCGAATAACCTCACCATGAAGGTTTATCCCTGCAAGGGCAATCAAGAACACGATCAAGAACAGGAGATGCAATCAAAACTGACTTTATTACGAGTTGGGGTCTCACAAACCGATGAACAGCGACACCGTTTGAAGACAGGTTTGATCTAAGCAAAACCCAACCCTATCTCATAGTGGAGGCTAAGTATAAATAGAGTTTTGGGAATGGCTAACCCTAGAGATGCATCCTTAAAGGACTCCAACACGATACATGGGCCAATCAACCCGTTTAGGTGACGCACCCTGGACAGATTCTATTTGTCAAATTGCGACACAAATTTCTGTTGACTCCGAAGTCCAAAAGGCCTCAAACTGGTTCCATTGGAAAGGTTATGAAATTATCTTTCCAGGCATATCTGGAGCGTCCAAAACAAAGTCTGTATGCCTCCTGGGCATCTTGCTTAGCATCAAAAGGTCCTGCAGGCCGAGGCAGACTCGAACTCGAATTGGATTGGGCCTCCAACTTGACTTGGACGCCCTCCTTGTCCCTCTCCGCACCCTTGCTGGTTCCCAAGTACTTCATGGCTCTCTCCAAGGTTCTTAAGTATAATATAATCAATAATATCATTAGGTAGCATATCATCCTTACAAGTATATGTATTAAAACTTAGGAACAAGCTCACCTGTTGATTTATTTATCGTGCTCGCGCTCTTGTGAGAGGATCTTGCATTGCACTTGAAGGAAACTTGATCGTATACAATGGAGTGATATCCTCATCATTTTGTCCCACTCAAGTATGCATTTGAGTAATTCTTTTCATGGTCTGCGCGAAAAGCGCACCCATGGGTGGTAGCCCCTGTCTATCATGATCAATTGGTTCGCTAATTAATTTGATAGTTCTAGTAGTGCATTCCCATTTTATTTTCTAACCCTCCCATTGCCTAGATCCAGTAAAAAGCAAGGGATTGACCTGACTTATAGGCTTGAGTCGTCCGGTAGCATTCTGAGTCCCGCGCACTGGATACGGTTGGCATGGTAGCCAAACTTATCCAAGTGATTGTGGTAATATTGAAAAGTACAAAGCAAGGCTTGTAGCTAAGGGTTATACTCAAAAAGAAGGCGAAGATTTCTTTGACACTTATTCACCTGTTGCTAGACTGACTTCCATTCGAGTACTACTATCCCTGGCTGCCTCACATGGTCTTCTCGTTCATCAAATGGATGTTAAGACAGTTTACCTTAATGGAGAGTTGGATGAGAAATTTATATCTATCAGCCTGATGGGTATGTAGTAGAAGGTTAGGAAGGAAAAGTGTGCAAGCTATTAAAATCTTTGTATGGCCTGAAATAAGCGCCTAAGCAATGGCATGAGAAATTTGATAAGACTCTCACATCAGCAGGATTTATTGTGAACGAGGCCGATAAGTGTGTGTACTATCGTTTTGGTGGGAGACAAGGAGTGCTCATGTGCTTGTACATCGATGACATATTGATCTTTGGGCTAGCCTCAATGTGATTGAGGAGGTCAAGAGCTTTTTGTCTCAAAGTTTTGAAATGAAAGACATGGGAGTGGATGATGTGATTCTGAACATTAAGCTACTGAGAGATGGCAATGATGGGGTCACACTTGTGCAATCCCACTATGTGGAAAAGATAGTGAGTCGCTTTGGATATAGTGACTGCAAATTTGCTCCCACGCCTTATGATCCTAGTGTTATGTTGCAAAAGAATCAAAGAATCACAAGAGATCAATTGAGATATTCTCAAATCATTAGCTCGCTAATGTATTTAGCTACCGCCAAGAGACATGACATTTTGTTTGCTGTGAGCAAACTCAGCAGGTTTGTCTCAAATCTTGGAGATGAATATTGGGAGGCTCTCAAGAGAGTGATGCGTTATCTGAAGGGCACTACGATCTATGTAATTCACTATACCGGCTACCCTTAATTACTTGAGGGCTATAGTGACTCGAACTGGATATCTGATGCTGATAAGATAAAAGCCACAAGTGGATATGTGTTCACACATGGAGGTGACACTGTTTATTAGAAGTCTTGCAAGCAAACCATCTGAACGAGGTCAACAATGGAAGTAGAACTCACTGTTGATGGTTCTTAAGTACAAAATTTATGCCGTCAACTCCTACTTGAACACGTCAAGAATGAACATAAATAGTAGTGGTAGGAGTTATCATTAACCTAGTTCCACATGTATTGTATGCATAGCTATTTCAGGAACACATGTTGGGATAAGAGCAAAACACGCAGAAGACGCCACAGGAATTCACAAAAGATCCTATACCATGCCACTCAAGGATTGAGGGCCCACATGACATGCCAAATCAACTCAACTTCAGCCCGTGTACCCCGCGATCCCCATAAGGAGCCCACAAGGAGTATACCGAGCAAAGATGGGCCCAAATGGTGTCAACAAGGGTGTGGCCAAACCCCTACTGAGCCCAACCGGGCCCATCTTTCTTGTGCAATCTCACACTAACTTGCTAAAGCAGCTTCTACCAGGGAGGCTACCAAGTGGGGTCGCCCGAACCCTAGGCTCGGCCGAACCTGGCCAGAAGCCCGTCCAGGTGCATTTTGACATGGAGTAGCCCCTAAGCATCCTCAACCCCATGGTTAAGGTTACCATAAGAAGAGATAGCAGGAGATTTGATGTTATCTTCTTGAAGGTGGGGCCCACATGTTTGCTTAGCCCCCTCTCTTCCTCTCCATTATAAAAGGAGGTCTCCCCTCCTCATTCCACACACCACCACCACCAAGACTAGAACCTTCTTGTGAAGATGTAGCACTCCACTCCATGGCAAAGCTCTTCGTAGGCTACTCCTTAGAATAGGGAGAGGTAGAGGTAGAGAGAGAGGAAGTAGCTCGGAGGAGTGTAGAGTTCCTTAGCACTCTACCCTAGATATGTACATCTACAGATGCTATCTTCCTCCGGTATGAGTAAGTTAGTATTTATTTTATTCTTGTATTGCATAGTATCTATACTTGAGTGAGCTCAGTTCTCTTACTCGTGGGTTCTTCATCACTCTGTATTTATACAAAGTGCTATAGTATGCTACGGGGATCCAAACCTAGTTAGACTACAGTAGTAATTAGTGGCATAGGCATGGTGTCTAGGACAAGGGTTACCTTCGTTTGCCTTATATCCCATGATTTGTAGAGGTAGGCTGCAGGTGGTGATAGTCCTGTTGGACCCTTTTAATCCTCCATGTTTGGATATAGCGCAGAGCCGTTGGCCAGAGTCTACTAACCATTTTAGGGGTAACCCGGTGCCCAAAGCGAGTCTTACCTGAGAGATCAACCTTGAACTCTTCTATAGTGCTATCGCAGGAATCCTCTGTACCCACCGCCTACCTTAGATGGTTGGTAGTCCTTAGACTACTAGAGTTGTAGGTATACACACATGTTCCCTTGGATTCGATACCCTTGTAATACTCTTGCCTGAGAGGAAAGCTACAGTGGTATTCGTGCGCTTGCAGATTCACTTTCGCAGTCGTTGAAATACCCAACGAGCTTTCTAGCGCCGTTAACAAGGAATGGTTGCTGTTATCTATGAACCTAGTGGTCCTCGTATCTTTTTGCTTTCCTTATCTCTACCTTTGCCCCCACTACCCAAGAAAGGTTATCCTTATACACACCTTTCGCCCCTTCGGGTGAGTCTTTAGAGCCATGCTTTCTGGAACCGAGTTTCCTATCAAGCTACGAGATTCACCCTCACCCCATACTGATCGAATCAAGTGAAACAAACCCATTCCCTTTTCCTCGATTATCGATCGATGCCAATCAAATCAAGTGAATGAAAGCTCATTTCTCATTCCTTGATTTTGATTGATGCCCAATAGTAGTTATGATCACCCTTCATATCAAATGAACTTCTTTTGGAAGCTTAGGTTAGATTGCTTTGCTACCACATTCATCTTTGATGAAATGCAAGGCTTTTCAACCTAAGGAGGGATGAGTTGAAAGAAACTCATTTCCCTCATGACGTGAACTTAGAGTCGTTCATATGGCCAACAGAGTTACACATCCTCTTTCAATATGGGACCATGAACGTTCTGGAGTTGTTCTACCCGGAGATTTAGCCACTCTTTCCATGAGCATGAAGGTTCATCCTGAATCATCACAAAAGTCATGCTCATCCTTGATATCTCCGAGATCTACTGTCTATTGTGCCAATGCACTATGAGCTGTTGTTGTCGGTCGAAACCCACCGGCGAGTAGCGACAGGCAACACGAGGAGCCGGAAGGCTGCCGGGGTGCTGGCTGGCACCGGTCCCTTAGTCAACGGCCCAGATCCTGGCACACGCCTATTGCTTTTGGAGTAGCAGGGCGTGCCATCTGACCTATACCTGATCAGGAAGGTGCAAAACGTGTTTCAGTGATTCGCCTGCATGCATAGACATGTGTAAACATTAGTCCGAGCCACGATCGGCTCCCCAGGACGACTCTTGCATCGGCTTTAAAGAGCCGATTGAGTCCCGGTGTCAGTCAGATCTGTATATCCAGATTTTGATAAATGAAGCATATAACTGTAATAACTTGCTGCAATTACATTCAGTTAATCCAACACACGATGGTAAAATCCTCACTGCTAGATCGGAACATCCTACACATAATTAGGCCTAACGAACGTGATATAAAGCTAAACTTTAACCAGAATGGAGGCCTAAGAAATAGCAAGAGCCGATTCCCGAATTAATCCCCACTAAGACTAAAGCAAAGCATCTACTGCGTCGCCGGAACATCCAATCCGTTTGCAAGGTCTAAACTAGCAGATATTGAACCAATTCTTAAAGAATAAGAACACACCATAACAGATCGGATCTACTAGATGGAATAAAACAAGGCGTTACTCCTGCATGACTAATTCCTCATAGCAAGAACTAGTACAAGATTGAAAATATGATCGTGCATGAATAACATGATATTTGCAGATGATAAATGTGTAAGCACATAATAAATTTTCTAAAAACATGCTGCAAACACTAGGATAACTAGCATTACTCGCCATCAAAAATGCTTCAGCACGAGTAATACTAAAGGTAAAAGCAAGAACAATGCTGCCTTGATCGCAAGAAATGATCAAGGCAGCATGGCACTTACTTGGATGAAACCCTAGAAACAGGGGTGGCAGTGCACCGTGGTTTGTTGTTATTGAACGTGCATGACGTCATCCTTTCACGAATGTCAAAGGGTACATATTTATAGTCCGTAGACTTGGAACACAATCTAAACCAACACGTCCATGATGGACTCTAACCCTAACTGAACTGAACTAAATCTAAAGATACATGGCCCATATGGCCCAAATGCTCGCGCAGGAGCCAATTCACAAGCTTTCTTTAATTTCTACACTAAGCCCAACTTGCTCGTGGCCTATTAATTAACCATGTTAATTTATGGCGATAACACATGTCCCCTGGTTTTGGCAATGATAGTTCCAAAACCATTCTACTACTCCATCTTCCTATTTTTGCGGCTGGCTCTTCGTAAAATGTGAAAAATGCCGATCCATCTTCCATCCTCCGGCCTTTTTAAGCTCACCTTGAATCGGCCCAATTCACTGCAACCCACTGTTTTAGCCAACAGAACACCTAAACCTCGAGTAACCACGGCCATCTCTTCCTCCTCCGCCTCCAACTCAGTCGAGTCGATCTTCTCCCCCTCCTACTCCTCTTCCTCGGCCTCTCCCTTAGCCTCTTCCATCGACTCGATACCTAAGAGTAGAGAGCCGACACCAGAGTATGACCTAACTGCAGCGCACGAGGCGCTCGCTCCTCTGCACTGGGATGCAGAGGAGTTCTACTTCGGGGGTCATCTCCGAGCGTGATGAACCCCAAACGGAGGGAGAGGGCCTCTAGTCCTTGCTCCAAGGGGAGATGGAGGAGGGCGAGGATGACAGGTCTCCTAGGATGGGGTCGATTGCTCCTCAAAAGTGGAGATCGACTCCTCCGACTCCGACTCCAACTACGCGGTAGTGTAAGAATTCCGCTTCCTCGGGTCCTCCGAGGAAGGATCCGAAGAAGACGATGATGAGGATGGCGGCGGCTACGACAGCGGCGACAACACCAGCGGTGGCAGCAGCAGCGATGACACTGACGGCGACGACGACGATGACAGCGACGACGGGAGTACACCGGCGCGAAGCCCCAAGCGTTGTAGGTACCTAGGTACCCACTGGTGGTAGACGTAGGAGTAGCATCGTAGTAGTAGAACTGTAGGAACAACCTGAGCCAAGGATTTGTACTCGAATCGGCTCTTTCATTGTAAAATTCCATCTTTAATTTAATGAAATTTCCTTTTTTCTTCAATCTCGTACTCGGATAATCCCAAAAAAGCCGATGGCATCGCATCGGTCTTTACCAGCGTCTAAGAGTCGATAGAATTCAAACTCGAAAGCAGCCCGTATAAGGATAGAACATCACTTCCACTTCAAGTTCCACTCAAACAGTCATCCTGACTCCGAGTGTATCTTGAGAACTTCGCTTCATAAATCCAAGTAAGAAATGCATCCAAATCCGAACCAGAGCCCACAAAACAACTCAAACCCTAAGGCAACAGATCTGAACCATGGCGAGCTCTGAAATTCAGACAGCGAGATCCCCAATTGCGGACACGGCGATCTACGGCCTGAAGGTAACTTTCGGCCTTCCTTCTTAATTTCCCTTTGGCTCATCAAGTCACTGAATTTAATGAACCATTAAATCACAACACCATATTAATTTTTGGATTACTGAACCCCAGGTGTCAGACATTCTTCTTCCGCATTCTTCTAATCCCAAATCTTTCTGTCTTGGCCCACAAACACATGAAAATCCTATAGATTTAATTTCTTGTGAAGCAAATAGGATCTCCTTTGTGAATCAAAACATCAATTTAACTTCCTGGACTGACTGCCTAAGAGCCTGGCCAAACCCACCAGAGGGCTGGGTTTCTTGGCATAATAGAGTAGCAAAGGTTTACCTGTCCTTGTGGCAAAAACTAAACATAGCCGATGTACTTTCCTTGTCATTATATCCTCTTGAAAAAGATGAAAACTTGCTAAAAACCATCGGCTATTTCTGGTCAGATGCTTTAAACTGCTTCCTCTTCAGCCATGGACCCATGACACCCACTCTGCTGGATGTAGTAATGATTACTGGCCTAGACAACAAATCCTCCAATCCTACAGCCCACAGATTGCCAATTATCCCTTTCAAGCTCTCATCCAAAGCAGACTGCACAAACTGGAGCACCTATATAAGCCAACATATGAAAACAAAAGGCCCAGTAACTAAGAAGGAACACACGGCCTTTCTGAACCTTTGGTTGGAACATTTCCTTTTCTGTGGTCCTTCCTTAGCCCCAACCTAAAATTACCTTACTTTGGCTTATCATCTGGCCCATGGCAATCGTATCAGCCTAGGCAAACTATTCATTGGAGAAACATATAGATACCTCCACCTGATGACAGCAAACCTTCTTAGCCAAAGAAAACTCAGAACTGGAGATCCTTCGTGGTTCATTCAGTTATGGGGGCATTTATACTTTCAGCGCCAGATCCCAAACATCCCAGTCTTGGCCAATAATTCATTCCCGGACGAGAATGGCAAGCCGATCAAATGAACCAGCTTCGGCCAAGGATTGTATAGTATCCTTGGCAGCAAACTGAATTCAAAAGATGCAGCAAACTGGTTCAAAATCTTCTTCAAAGGCTCAGATAACCCGCTCTTCTTTCCAATTGCTGATTCTGAAACTTTTCAGAATCCAGTTTCATTCAGGCTGGATAACTTTGCCGATGATGTTGACGCACGGCATCTATATTTTCTGATGATCCGACCTGGCTTCCTCCCTGTTGGCTTGAGCACTTTTAATAGAATCATCAAACCTGGATATGAAGCCTACAAACCAGTCGTAGTAGCCCGGCAATTTGGCCTAGGACAGATCCCTCCCCACTTTCATATTCACCACTTGGTGGAGAGCAGAGCCGATTTGCCTGATACAATCACCAGCTCAAGATATTACAGCATGTTCCATCACCTTCGCATCCCCATCCCTGCCGATCTATCTTTCACCTTCTCGTCAGATGACTTCGGCACGTGGTGGGAAATATGGAAAACCCATGTCACCTTCTCTGAACCTTCTACCGCTTCACTCGGCTAACTCTGCTCATTCTCCTTGCAGCAACAAGACGGTCCAGAACCCGTGACTAGCAGCGGTGAACCGTTCCATTTCTTCCAGACTGCTCCTGACATTCTCTTTTGCAAGAGGTCCCCGCCAATGAAAATAGTAATAATGAATGCTCCGCCAGACTCACCTCAGTCGGCTTCTAGTCGGAGACAAATCTTTGGGAGTGCTGCCTCCCAAGTTTCGACCAAGAAGAGAAAGATAACCACAAAACGAGTCGTCAAGAGAACAGCACAACCTTCCTCAGACCCGTCGGAGCCCGACACCAACCAGGTAATCGACTTCCTCCGAGATTTCTTCCTTTGGCACATATACTCCGGTTGATTGTAACGCTTTCCCTATAATGCAAGTGAGGATACCATCAGCATTGGGACTCCAGCACAACAGGTGATTACAGGCCTCAAAAGCCGACACCGGAACCACCAAAGTCCAAGAGCAACAAGAAGCAACCGTTGTCCCTGCAGACTCCTGTAGCAAAGGGACCACAACAGTTGACGCCACAACGGAAGCTAATTCTGAACAAGCTGGGACTCCCAAGGCTCCGATGGAGGTCCGTGACGAGCAGGCAGACACAGCCAATACTCCTGCTGCTACCTCCAACCCAACCGAGCCGATCGCACCCAGACCAGCTTTTGCTTTTTTAGGACAGGTAACACTATATGAGCCGATTTGAATCAGCCAATAACTCAGTTGCTGGATCTTGTTCCCAAACTAACTTCAATATCTTCGCAGGGCTTCAACATTTCGGATTTGCTCTCATTTGACCCGGCATCAATGGGTCTCTCTGCCCCTGGCGCGAAGACACCATCATTTCATCAGCCAATTGGCCTTGCGGATCAGCTTCAACACATCAAAGGTCTGCTATCTGCTCCAATCAACACTCTGGTCGACGACTCTAGCGAAATAAAGCACATCCTTGAGCAGATAGAATCCTAGCTTCCAGAGTCACTTCGGGTCAAGCTCTAGCCAGCCGGCCACCTTCCCTTCTTCCGGGCAGAGGTGAAAGCAGCACATCACAGGATACAGGTGCATCACTCTCAAACCTTTCTGAAAGCCGAAATTGCTCAGAGGTGCGCGACACTCAACCAGAGGAAGGCGACTTTGGATGCCAAAGCTGACATTTCTGCTAGTATCAAGCGACTTGACCTCCTGGAGAAAGAACCGGTAGAACTCGAAGAGAAGGTCCGCACCACCCAGAGGCTCATCCAGGAAGAGAAGACTTTGATCGCGAACTCCAAGCAAGAAGCCCAAGAAATGACAGAACAAATATAGGTAGAGTTCGTGGAGATCAGCACCTTGAGTCAGTAGATCGTCACAGGCGATGACAAGGATGACGAAGCCGTCATAGCACGAGCCGACGCCGTCCAAACTGAAGCCATCCGTGCCATAGAAGAGTTCCTGAACTAGTAGAACAATCCAGAAAACATTTGACCTTGCCTGTTAAAAACAACTTTAGTAGATGGTTAAACATCGGCTGCTTTGGTTAATTCAAGCAGAACTTCATATTGCGTGGCCAATTTTCCATATTGACCTCCTTTCTTTTCTCTCTCTTTTCTTTTTTTTTACTGGCCAACTCAACGTGTTGGCCCTCTTTCCCTTTCTTTCTTCTCTTTTTTTTACTGGCCAACTCAACGTGTTGGTCTCTCTCTTTTTTTTTACAGGCCAACTCAACGTGTTGGCCTCTCTCTTTTTTTTCAACGTGTTGGCCTCTCTCTCTTTTCCCTTTTTTTATATATATAGCCAGATGGTTCTCACCGGCTTTCATCACTCACTTTCCCACATGCTTGGAAAATACTTCTTGAGGTGTTGACCGTTGACGGCCACGGGAAACTTGACACCATCTAGTTCATCAAGCATGTACGTATTTCCAGGAAGGACTTGATCAACCTTGTAGGGCCCATGCCAATTTAGAGACCACTTGCCGTACTTCTTATCTTTGGTTCCCAATGGTAGCACTGCCTCCCAAACCAAGTCTCCGGCCTGGAACTCTTTTGGTCTGACCTTTTTGTCATACGCACGAGCGACTTTGGCCTTATTTTCCTTGATTTTCTCCAGGGACCAAAGCCTCAGCTCCGTGAGATCCACCACATTGTCGCTCATCAAGGCTGCGTATTCCTCAGCCGATAGATCATTTTGGAACTCAACGCGCCTTGACCCAGCTGTAATTTCCCACGGCAACACTGAGTCTTGACCATAGACCAAATGATACGGTGATGTCTTGGTAGATCCATGGCACGAAATGCGGTATGCCCACAACACCTCTGACAACACCTCATGCCAGCGCCTAGGATATTCATCGATCTTTCTCTTGATCAACTTGATGAGGCTCTCGTTGGATGCTTCAGCCTGTCCATTAGCCTGGGCATAATATGGGGATGATCTGATCAACTTGAACCCCATGTCATCGGCAAACTTTATGAACTCTGCCGATATAAAGACCGATCCTCCATCGGTCGTGATGGTCTGAGGAATCCCAAACCTATGGATGATGTGCTCTTTCATGAAATTAATTACATCTTTTGTTGCCACTGACCTCATGGGTACCGCTTCCACCCATTTTGTGAAATAATCCGTGACAGCCAGAATCCATTGGTGGCCTTTGTTGGATGGCGGGTTTATCTGGCCAATCATATCCATGGCCCATCCTCTGAATGGCCATGGCTTGATGATAGGATTCATTACTGATGCCGGCACCATCTGAATCTTGCCGAACCTCTGACATGCCTGACATCCCTTGTAATACTTAAAACAATCCTCTAGCATGGTAGGCCAATAATATCCCGATCGCCTAACCAGCCACTTCATCTTATGAGCCGATTGGTGCGTGCCGCAGGCTCCCTCGTGAACCTCGTGTAAAAGCCGATTTGACTCCGAAGGCCCCAGACATTTAAGCAGCAGTCCTTCTAAGGTCCTGTAGAACATGTCATCCCCTATCAGAACATACTTTATAGCCTTGAATTTTGTCCTTCTGGATGCCCCCCGAGCCGAATACTTCAAGTAATTGAAGATATCGGCTCTCCAATCTCCAGGTTCCAGAAACTGAACCTCGACATCGATGCCATTGGTTGTTTCATTGTACCCAGAGGCCATCTGCGCCAAACTATTGGCCTCTTTTTTCAGTGTCCTGCGTATCCAGTGGAAATTAATGTACCTGAACTGTGACATCACCTCTCGGCATTGCACCCATATCGGAAAAAGAGCCTCGCTCTCACACCTATATTCTTCCGTGAGCTGAGAGATCACCAACTTCGAATCTCCAAATATTTCCAATGCCTCAGCACCGGCTTCCAGGAGTAACTCCATTCCCTGGCGGACAGCCTCATACTCCACTATGTTGTTAGTGCATGGAGTGGTAACCCTGATGGAAAAGGAATAAGTCGCCCCTCGATGCGATACCAAAAGGATTCCCACACCGCACCCATCATCACAGGCCGATCCGTCGAAAAACATGGCCCAAGCACGTATGAAAAGTGCAGCCACATCGGTGTTGATCCTGTCTGCAATGAGATCCGCCAGTGCCTGACCCTTGACTACTTTCGCCGGTTGATATCGGATGTCGAACTCCAATAGAGCGAACATCCACTTCCCAAGTCAGCCTTTTAGACCCATGAACGGCTCTATACGCACAGACAGATTGGAGATGAATCGTCTGACAAAGTTGATTTTGCCGATGAGCTTCTGCAACTCCTTCTTTGTAGTGGGTGGCTTCATCATCTTCACAGTTTCTTGACTCTTTAAGCCGATCTCAATTCCTCATTCATGCACTGGAATCCCAAGAACTGACTGGCTGATACACCAAAGGCACATTTCTTTGGGTTCGTTCTGAGCCCAAACTTCCGAGTCTGCTCCAAGACCTGTTGTAAATCTTCCAGATGCCCCCCAGTCGATACGGATTTGACCACGACATCATCAATGTAGATTTCCACCAACTTGCCAATGAGATCATGAAAAATGTAGTTCATGGTGCGTTGATATGTTGCACCGGCATTTTTCAATCCAAAGGTCATAACCACATACTTGAACAAGCCGACCGCGCCGGGTACTCTGAACGCGGTCTTGTGCACATCCTCCGGGGCCATAAAGATCTGATTGTAGCCGGCATTTCCATCCATAAAGCTCAGCATCTTATGACCGGCAGACACATTGATCAATGTTTCCACGATAGGCATCGGATATTCATCCTTTGGTGTTGCTCTGTTGAGGTTTTTGAAATCCACGCAGACTCTCCATCGGCCATCTTTCTTCTCCACAAGGACTGATGAATCCCGCATCCAACATCTTTGGTACCTCTTTCTTGACTTCTTCTAGAACTTCGGCCTTCATCTGGCGTGCCCGTTGTTGAAACGGCCGAAATCCGTTCTTGAGCGGGAGCCGATGCTCGACGATGCTTCTATCTAGACCAGGCATCTCCATATAATCCCATGCGAAGCAATCTCGGTATTCTCTCAATAGTGTTATCATCGGCTCTCGTAGGCTCGGGTCTAACTTTTTGCTGATAACTGCCGACCGCGGCTTATCCCCGGGACTGATGTTGACTTCCTCTAGATCATCAGCTGATGCAAACCCGAATCCTAACTTGTCGTCACCTGTTAAGTCGACGGTGAATGCAGATGACTCATCATCACCTGTCAGGTTGATGGTGAAGACAGAAAAATGACCAAAGAAAACTTTTGGCCAACCGCATGGGCTGGCCATTCTCGTATTTCCATTGCCATCCATCATTGTACACCCATTAATTAGACGACTCTCAGAGCAGGCTACATTTAGTACAAGATTACATAGTCTTAACTCCGAACAAGAATTGATTATTTTTTGGGGCCGATCGCTGGGATCGGCCTCTAAAAACTCGCCACACTGTGCAGTGTGCCATGAAGTGTCTACTCTGTGAGGCCAGTGGATAAGACCAGCCTCAATCCATTTTTTGTATCCTCGATCCGATCACAATCCTTCAGAGCAACCCCGGAGATCGGCACTTATCCTTCCGCATCCCGCATATTCATGTCCGCGAGCGAGACTTCGCTGGAGTCATCTGCAGGAACCACCTCCACCTCGTCGCCATCCCATTGGACCAAATATTGATGCATTGTGGAAGGAACGCAGCAATTGGCATGAATCCAATCTCTCCCAAGCAGCGCTGTGTATGTGCTCTTACTATTGACGATGAAGAAGGAGGTCGGGACGGTCTTGCGGCCAACTGTCAACTCTACGCTGAAGACCCCCTTCGCCTCTGTTGGCTGACCGTTGAAGTCATTGAGCATAACATTGGTCTTGATGAGGTCAGCAGTAGAACGACCCAACCGGCGCAAAACTGAATATGGCATCAAGTTGATTGCAGTGCCAGTGTCAACCAACATCCTGTTGACCAGCTTGCCGTCGATGAGGCCCTTGAGATATAGGCCCTTAAGGTGCTTATAGCTCTTCTCCTTGGGTTTCTCGAAGATGATCGGTTGCGGACCGAGGTCCAACTGTGCGAAAGCCTACTCATTAGGTTGAGGTGCCTGAAATTCTGACGGGAGCACGAACACCATGTTCACATCAGCCGATGGGTTCTTATCGGTTTTTGGCCGCTTGACGCACCACTCCTTCCTCGGGGGGCGCCGTTCTTCCTTTTGCGGGCGCCTGACTTGCTCCGCAAGATCCGGGCATGCTTTCCTCAACACGTCGAGGTATTTTGCTTCTGCCTCTTCCAAGATGCGTAGGCGTTGCACCCTGCGCTTCTGCGAGCAGCTGAGCCTGTCAGGACACCATCGTGGCCGGTGGAACTTGTCCTCCTCTAGCTCGGGATCATCTTCAGGTGGCCGTGTAGTACGACCGTCGCGACCGACTTTGGGTCCCAAGCGCTGGAATACCGAAGTCCCACTTGACTGGTGTCCCCAAGGCCTGCACTCTAGACAGTCATCAATAGTAGGCAATCGGCTCATACTAGAATTCCAGCAGTACTTGAAGAACGGGCAGTGCTAGTGATCGCGTATGGCTTGTCGTCTTCCAAGCATTCTTCCCATGTGGTGCTTGTACTCTTCTTCCTCCGATTCATACTGGCGAAGTAGCTTGTACTGATATTCATATTTTTCAAGAAGTTGGTCGGAAGCTGGGATTTGATTGCGGATATGGCGCACTTGTTCTTCCGTGATGTTCTGCCGCTCCGACTTGTCTTCAATATAGGGCCTTTTGCCGGAAACGGCCTCTCTCTTTTGCTTGTCATGGCGGTGTATAGGTCCCACCATGTTGATATGGAATGCAAAATTCTGGCACTCCCTTCTAGGATCTGACAGCTCCACCATGTTAGCTTGTGGGAATGGTTGACTGTCAACCTTCATCGTATGCTGTGCAAGAATTAATCGGCCTTGCTCAATAGCCGATTGCACCTGTCGACGTAACTCCTTGCAGTCGTTCGTGGCATGGGTGAACGAGTGGTGCCACTTACAGTATGGTCTTCCTTGTAGCTCTTGTGTCGTCGGGAAATTATGATTCTCTGGAAGCTTCAACTGTTTCTCTTTGAGCAGCAGATCGAATATCTGCTCCACCTTGGACACATCAAAGTCAAAGCCCTTCGCCGGTCCCTTCTGCTTGAACCACTTGCACGGGACGGGGTTTGCCCCCTGGGTCCACTCTACCACTGCCACTTCTTCTTCATCAGACTCGTCAGAATCATCTGCCTGGGCCATATTCACTTGGCGCTTGAACTTTTCTTGGTACAGCTCAGGGTGATAGCGTTCATATGTTGTGAGCTTCTGCATCATGTGCACCAGAAAGTTGAATTCCAACTGGAAAGCCAGATCCTTGATCGCCTTTGTGAGGCCCAGAACTGCCAAGTCGACTGCCTCCTTTTTAGTGATGCGCGATGAGTAGCACTGGTTCTTGAGCTCCCTGAAGCGCTGCACGTATTCTGACATAGTTTCCTCTCGCTTCTGCCTGACTTGGGCAAGGTCGGCAATCCCGGCTTTTGTAGCCTCAATGTGGTACTGAATATGGAACTGATCTTCCAGCTGTTTCTAGGTACAGATCGAATCTGGAGCCAATGACGTGTACCATCCAAATGCTGGACCCGTGAGAGACTAGTAGAAGAATCAGACCCATAGAGGATCCGACATGGAGATCATCCCGAGCTGTGTCAGGTACCGGCTCACATGCTCGATGGAGCTAGATCCCTCCGATCCATTGAACTTGGTGAACTCAGGGAGCGAATACTTGGGTGGTAATGGGATCGAGTCGTATTCGCTTGGGTACGGCTTGGAATAGCCGATTGCCTTCCTCTTGGGTAGTATGCCAAACTGATCTCTCAGTATCGTGCTGATCTTCTCCACACCGAGAACTCCTAGGGCTGAGGGCTCAGTACTCGGCCCGGTAGCATACTTCGCTAGCCATGCTTGCTTCTCCGCATCAGTTCCTGAAGGTGCTGCACTTGTCAGTTGCCCTGGGCGCGTTTGGTTGACATTGTCGGGTATGTAGATGCACGTGTAGCCATGTGGGATTTCCTTGGGTGGCTCACTCAGAAACTGGCCCTCTCCGGGATCACTGCCGATCTTGTAGACGACATAGATCGGCGAACTCCGTGGCTCTGGAGCCGTGAGTGAGTATGGCAATGGTGGCCTAGATTGAAGTGTAGCTTCTCCCCGGTGACTCCCCAAGACTGGTCCTGATGGGGAGTACTGGTTCTTGATCACCTCTTGAACAACACAATGTGCCACGTGTTCGATCTCATTCATCAGGCTTTCAGAATGCCGATGGAGTAAGTGAGCCACCATGTAGTTCATCTCCTGGCGCAAGGCTCTGGTGCGCTCCTCTGACGGCATGGACAAATCTATATTGTCAAGAGAACCTTCAGACAAGAACCCCCTCCTCCTGATGCCATGGTGGCGGGTCCTCTCAAAAGAACCAATGAGATCGACTTCAAACTGAGCTTTGACTTTATCATATTTCTGCTTGTATTCAGGAGTCAGCTCTTCATGTATGACGGGCTTGGTGGCCGGTGGATCCGGCGCTTGATTCTGGGATTCGGTCATTCCAGCAGTTGACGTCGTTGTCGATGAATGTCCAACCGGGCGTGCCAGAATGTGTTGTCGGTCAAAACCCACCGGCAAGTAGTGACAGGCAACACGAGGAGCCGGGAGGCTGCCGAGGCGCTGGCTGGCACCAGTCCCTCGGTCAACGGCCCAGATCCTGGCACATGCCTATTGCTTCCAGAGTCGCAGGGCGTGCCACCTGACCTATACCTGATCAGGAAGGTGCAAAACGTGTTTTAGTGATTCGCCTGCATGCATAGACACGTGTAAACATTAGTCCGAGCCATGATCGGCTCCCCGGGACGACTCTTGCATCGGCTTTAAAGAATCGATCGAGTCCCGGTCAATCAGATCTGTATATCCGGATTTTGATAAATAAAGCATATAACTGTAATAACTTGCTGCAATTACATTCAGTTAATCCAACCCACGATGGTAAAAGCCTCACTGCTAGTTCAGAACATCCTACACGTAATTAGGCCTAACGAACATGATAGACAGCTAAACTTTAACCAGAATAGAGGCCTAAGATATAGCAAGAGCTGATTCCCGGATCAATCCCCACTAAGACTAAAGCAAAGCATCTACTACGTTGCTGGAACATCCAATCCGTTTGCAAGGCCTAAACTAGCAGATATTTAACCAATTCTTAAAGAATAAGAACACACCATAACAGATCGGATCTACTAGATGGAATAAAGCAAGGCGTTACTCCTGCACGACTAATTCCACGTAGCAAGAACTAGTACAAGATTGAAAATATGATCATGCATGAATAACATGATATTTGCAGATGATAAGCATGTAAGCACATAATAAATCTACTAAAAACATGCTGCAAATACCAGGATAACTAGCATTACTAGCCATCAAAAATGCTTCAGCACGAGTAATACCAAAGGTAAAAGCAAGAACAATACTACCTTGATCGCAAGAAATGATCAAGGCAGCATGGCGCTTACTTGGATGAAACCCTAGAAACAGGGGTGGCGGTGCGCCGTGGTTTGTTGTTGTTGAACGTGAATGACGTCCTCCTTTCACGAATGTCAAAGGGTACATATTTATAGTCCGTAGACTTGGAAAACAATCTAAACCAACACGTCCATGATGGACTCTAACCCTAACTGAACTGAACTAAATATAAAGATACATGGCCCATATGGTCCAAATGCTCGCGCACGAGCCAATTCACAAGCCTTCTTTAATTTCTACACTAAGCCCAACTTGCTCGTGGCCCATTAATTAACCTTGTTAATTTATGGCGATAACAGCTGTATGATCATCTTACGGAATCCTTCCCCTAGTGCCCTTTTGATGGTGTTGCTTTATAATGATATCTATGTAGGGCTTGTTGTTGCTTTTGTGCACTAACCTTATAGCCGAGACTTTATTTGATCTACTGCGAATGGCAAGCAAGGTGGACGTACACGTGGTTGAGCAAGATTGCCCACGATCATAGGCTTCTTTTGATTTAAATGAACTTGTTTTTAAGGAAAGATGCCTCCATTTCTTTCTCAATTCAACAAAGTTTTGACTCACCCATCATCTAACCTAGTGTCACCTGTCCTTTAAAGTAGCACCAAGGTAAGCCTCTCTAGTTCTGAAATGACGCATAGGCACCAATGAAAAGAGCGCACCATGTTGCACATACACGCAAAAGGGTGGCCCACTCAGGTCCATCTTCATCCACCGCGTTGGGTTGTGTCTCTAAACTCCCTCATGCCCCTGATTCTTGAGCTCTGAATGAATTTTTAAGTCAAATCCTTTAAATTGAGCTCAAATAAAATGAATCAACATGCCCCACTTGCTGTACATACTTTCTGTGGTTGGCTTGCATAAGTTCTATTCTTTGCTTATCATCTTGATGCTTGTCAACAATATCTTGAGGAAAGCTTGGTCATCTAAGTTATTGATGTTTGTGATATGGTTAAATGATACGATCTTCGCTCTTAATTATTAAGTGCTTGAGAAATTTTATTTGAAAAACTTAAAAAACCTTTGAAAGCTCTTTTTTGATATGCCAAAGTCCTACCAAAGCCATATGATGAGTTACCTTGAAAACCTTATGCATATGCTACTTGTCTTTGTATTGAGCTTTGTCAAATTGTTGTGACCCTTGGAGAAATTATTTTCAAGCTTTCATGATCAACATTCATGTGCACACCATATACCCTCTTGCTATGCTCCTATGAGAAGTTAGCATTGTACTATTGTTGAATATTTTAGCACCACGAATAAATCCACAAGTGCACGGATACCATTGTAACTTTCACCTCAGAGTATTCCAAGGGTTATCGAATCCACAGGGAACGTGTGTGCACTAACTTCTATTCTAGTCGGTCCAAGGACACACCAAGATAGGTAGAAGGATAGAGAGGGTTCCTAAGATAGCACTATAGCTAAGTTAAAGGTCGATCTCTCGGGCACAATACTTGCTTCGGACATCGGCTTACACCTGGTCTGCCAGGCGACTCTGGCCAATAGCTCTACGCTATATCCGAATGTGGAGGATTACAAAGGACCATTAGGGCTGTCACCAACTATGGCCTACCTCTAACAAACCATGGGATACAAGGCAAACGAAGGATAACCTCTAGCCTAGACACCACGTCTACGCTATAGATTACTACTGCAGTCTAACTACATTTGGTACCCCATAGCAAACTACAGCACTCTATACGAATACAGAGCGACGAACCCACGAGTAAGAGAATTGGTCTCACTCAACTACAAGCACGACTAGCATATACTATACCAAGTAAAATACTAGAGATAGGAATCACAAATACTTACTAATACCCTAAAAATGTAGCAGCATCCATAGAGGTACAAGCTGGGGAAGAGAGCCGACACCCCGGCACCTCTCCCAAACTATTATCTCACTCTCATAGAGGTACAAAATGGAGAAGAGCGTCAATGACCGACGCCCCTACTGAGTACCTCTACCCTCTCTCCTATTCTAAGACAACTCTAAACCAAGAGAAGTCTTGTGGAGCACTTGATGGATGTCTTCATTTGGAGCCCCTCCCCTCATATTTATAGAGGGGCTACATGGTGCTTTTGGCTTGGGAATGAGGTGAAGTCACCTAGAACTGACACTGGGAGCAAATGAGGAGCTGCCACATGTTTGAGTTGAGGCAGTGGGGCCCACGAGCTGGTCGGTCAACCATGCTGGTCGGCCGACGGCCTAGTGGTGCCAACTGCCCCTAACTTTGGTTATCGGGTTGTCCTAGGCTGCCTTGTCCTAATCCCATGTGTCATGGCCTGTCCTAAGCTGATTTGCTTTGGTCTTTGAGCTTGTTTGGATCAAATTGAGCCTGAACACGTGCTCTGATTGGTCGACGTCTTTTTCCTTGGATTCAGGAGTGTGTTTCCATGCTCTTTAGGTGTGTTTTCTGCCTTATTTCACCTGCATATAAATATTTACCAACACTTGTGGAAATGGTTAGTAATAAACCCCTACCACTAGGTTGATATTCACATTTTATGTATTTATGCAGGGATTGACGGCCTAAATTTGGTGTTCAGGAGCCGTCAACAACACCCCCACACTTAGCCTTTGCTCTTGAGTACGAAATACACCATAGTGTCCCCCATATGGTGCTGCATGGCATTTTTTAATGATCCTTGTTCCTTTAGCTACTGGTACACACCTTTTTAGCAAGCCATCAGAACAAACTCTGTAGAGGTATAGATCATCCCACAAGTAGAGTCTACTTTCATAGATCCACTTTTTCTTGCTTTCTCCTGGTGGTACATATCCTGAAACCATAAAGTTCACAATATTTGCGTACCAGGGGGTAGAGTCCGTTACCTTCATCAGCATGTCATCCCGAAGGAAATCATTTATCAGTAGTTCCTGCGTGTTAGTACAATGCATACGTGACAAATGATCTGCAACATAGTTTTCTATTCCTTTTTTTAATTTTTATTTCAAGGTCAAATTATTGGAGTAGAAGGATCCATCGTAACAAGCGGGGTTTAGCATCTTTCTTAGTGAGCATATATTTCAATGCAGCATGATCGGTGTAAACAATGATCATAACTCCTACTAAGTAAGATCTAATCTTGTCTATGGCAAAGACAATGGCAAGGAGCTCTTTTTTGGTGGTGACATAGTTTAGTTGAGCTCTTGTTAGAGTCTTGCTAGCATAAGCGATCGCGTGATGCTTCTTGTCCTTAGTTTGGCCAAGAACGGCTCCTACGGCATAGTCACTAGCATCACACATGATCTCAAATGGTAGCGTCCAATCTGAGGGTAGGATGATTGGTGCTGAGATGAGTGCCTTTTTGAAGGTGTGAAAGGCAACGAGGCACTCATCGGTAAAGTCAAAGGGTGCATCCTTAGCTAAGAGGCTCATGAGGGGTCTAGCAATTTGAGAAAAGTCTTTGATAAAACAACGATAGAACCCAACATGGCCTAGGAAGCTACGGATTCCCTTAACATTGATAGGAGGTGGGAGCTTTTCTATAACTTCAATCTTGGCTCGATCCACCTCTATCCCTCGTTCAAAAACAAGGTCCCTAAGACGATGCCTTCGCGAACCATGAAGTGGCATTTTTCCCAATTAAGCACCAAGTCTTTTTCGCGGCATCATTGCAAGACCTTGTCTAGATTCTCAAGACAGTGATCAAAATTTTTTCCATAAATGGAGGAGTCATCCATAAAAACTTCCATGATTTCTGCAATCATATTTGATAAAATAGACATCATGCACCTTTGAAATGAGGTGGGTGCATTGCATAACCCGAATGACATCCTACGATAGGCATAGGTTCTATAGGGGCACGTGAAAGTGGTCTTGCTTTGATCATTGGGGTGGATGGGGATTTGGTGATAACCATAATACCCATTAAGGAAACAAAAGAAAGAATGATTTGCAAGTTGTTCCAACATTTCATCAATGAAGGGCAGTGGGAAGTGATCCTTCTTTGTAGCCTTGTTGAGTTTCCTATAGTCAATACACATCTTCCATCCACAAGGGAGACGTTGAGCGATCAGCTCATTCTTGTCATTAGGAACAACTATCATCCCTCCCTTTTTAGGCACTACCTGAACGGGACTAACCCACTCACTATACGGCATGGGGTAGATAATCCCGACATCTAGGAGTTTCAGGACCTCCTTCTTGATGACCTCCCTCATCGTATTATTCAACCTCCTCTGACGTTCCCTCGAAGGTGTGATAGCAGAATCCAAGGGAATGCGATGGGTACAAAGAGCTGGGCTAATTCCCTTGAGATCTTGAAGGGAATATCCCAAAACAGTTCGGTGTTTCTCTAGGATGGTGATGAGTCTCGCAGATTCTTCTTCCGATAGTTTGTCACAAATGATTACGGGAGACTCAGTATCACCATGGAGGAAGGCATAATAGAGGCATGTGTGTAAGGGCTTTAACTCGATCCAAGGTCTACGGGGAATCTCGAACTTAGAAAAATCTACAGGTCTGGTAGAATCCTCCTCCTCCTCGATGAACTGTTGAGCATCTTTTTCAAGGAGGGATTCTGGTAAGTCAACTAGGAGAATTCCCATCACCTCCTTAATTGGTTCAGAGTCTAGGGATGGTTCTATCATCAAATTTGTGGCTCTAGCGATTCCGACAGAAATGGTTTCCTTCCCTAGACGGACATCGATCTTACCTTGAGTCGAAGCATCCACGAGCAATTTCTCAATGAAGTGCCCAATCTGGAGATCGAAGTCATGGACATCAAAAACGTGAAGTTCAAGGATTACATCGATGTCCTTGTGCCTAATAGACAAGTTCTGCAAAATCCCACTTCCTTCTAGGATTTCTCCAGAAGAAGTCCGGAAGGTTTTGTCAGTATGAACTAATGGCACATCTCCAAAAAGGTAGAATGCACATTCACCAGAGATTATGTTGGCTCCGTCAGTGGGACTGTAGAGGGTGTCTACCGGGGTTCCTCTTATGGTGCTAGGAATAGTTGAAGGAGGAGAGCTGATCCAAAGAATTTCTGGGGACAGCTCAATCTCTCTTGACCACTCACTGCTCATAATGGCCATCAGCTACTTAACATTTTCTTTATGGAAGGCAGTTTCTATAGGATCATTGGAAACAATAGGAACCGGTGGTTTCCTCTTGCATAAATAATTTGAGGTGTTTTCGAAATCTTCAAAGAGTTTGTCCTCGAATTTGAAAGGGAGTTCTAGAGGTTGAATTTCTTCTTTCTCCGAAACTCATGATTCGGAAGAGGATTCTAGAGCTGAATCTGAGGTTGTGGGAAATGGAAGATCGGATTCGGCTACTAGAATATCCACATGGCTTGATGTATGCTCTTCTCGGGAGGGTTTGGATATGGATGCGAAGGAATTGTTTTTGGTGATACGTTCTAGGATTTCCATGCCTTCGATCGGAGTCTTGTGGGAAAATGACCCTCCAGCGCTTACATCAAGACGAGAGGCGGATTCCGTGTCGAGTCCCAAGAAAAAGTGTTGAAGCAACATATGATTGGGTATGGACAAGATAGGGCCGGATTTTACTATGAGTGAAAATCTAGCCCAAGCCACACCTATGGTTTCCTCCTCACTCTGCTGAAAGCAGAGGATATCCTTTTGTAGAGTGACAATATGGGACTCAGGAAAAAATCAAAGACAGAATTTGTCTCTGAGTTTACTGCAGCTTCCATTCACACTCTCTATGTTTTTTTGTGTACCATTGTCTACCCTCCTCTATGAGAGAAAAGGGGAACAACTCCCACCTAAGGGTATCATGAGTCATGCCCGCCAAGGCATAGCATGAACACGTCTGCTCAAACTCCCGTAGATGATGGTATGGGTTTTCGTCATCTAACCTAGAGAAGCAACCGTTCCCCGGCAACAGCGCCAGAAAGCTTGTTGGGTATTTTAGCGTTACAAATAAATCCGCAAGCGCAAGGATACCATTGTATCTTTCACCTTAGAGTATTCCAAGGGTTATTGAATCCACAGGGAACGTGTAAGCTCTAACTTCTATTCTAGTCGTTCCAAGGACACAACAAGATAGGTAGAAGGATAGAGAGGATTCCTAAGATAGCACTATAGCTAAGTTAAAGGTCGATCTCTCGAGCATAATACACGCTTCGGGCATCGGCTTACACCTAGTCTGCCAGGCGACTCCGGCCAACAGCTCTACACTATATCGGAACAAGGAGTATTACAAAGGACCAATAGGGTTGTCACCACCTATGGCCTACCTCTAACAAACCATGGGATATAAGGCAAATGAAGGATAACCTCTAGCCTAGACACCACGTCTATGCAATAGATTACTACTACAGTCTAACTATGTTTGGTACCCCGTAGCAAACTAAAGCACTCTATGTGAATACAGAGTGACGAACCAGCGAGTAAGAGAACTAATCTCACTCAACTACAAGCACGACTAGCATCTACTATACTAAGTAAAATACTAGAGATAGGAACCACGAATACTTACTAATACCCGAAGAATGTAGCAGCATCCGTAGAGGTACAAGCAAGGGCAGAGTGCCGACACCCCAGCACCTCTCTCGAACTATTCTCTCACTCTTGTAGAGGTAGAAAATGGAGAAGAGCGATGACAACCAGCGCCTCTCCTGAGTACCTCAACCCTCTCTCCTATTCTATGACAACTCTAAACCAAGAGAAGGCTTATTGAGCACTTGATGGATGTCTTCATTAGGAGCCCCTCCTCTCATATTTATAAAGGGGGTACATGGTGCTTTCGGCCGGGGAATGAGGTGAAGTCACCTGAACCCAATGTTTTGAGCAAATGAGGAGCTGCCACGTGCTTGAGTTGAGGCAGTGGGTCCACAAGCTGGTCGGCTGACCATGGTGGTCGGCCAACGGCCCAGTGGCGCCAACCACCCCTAACATTGGTTGTCAGGCCGTCCAGGGCTGCCTTGTCCTAATCCCATGTGTCATGGCTTATCCTAAGCTGATTTTCTTTGGTCTTTGGGCTTGTTTGGATCCAATTGAGCCTGGACACGTGCTCTGATTGGTCGACGTCTTTTGCCTTGGATTGAGGAGTGTGTTTCCATGCTCTTGAAGTGTGTTTTCTGCCTTATTTCAACTGCATACAAATATTTACCAACACTCGTGGAAATGTTTAGTAATAAACCCCAACCACTAGGTTGATATTCACATTTTATGTATTTATGCAGAGATTGACGGCCTAATTTGGTGTTTAGGAGCCGTCAACAACCATCCACTTTTATCACATAAAATAAAAGCTCCATGATATGTATTGGTCTCTCTCTCCATCTATTGTTACAAAAGAGACAAGGGCTATCTAAAAAAATATGGACACATGAAGGCCCAAGCATTCAAAAAAAATTGAGCACGTGAAGGTTGAAGAAAAAAGAAAACAAAAAAAGGAAAAAAAAGAAAGATAGCCATGTTCTCGTCAAAAAAGATTACAAAAGGAGTTTTCATCCACCATTACCATCCACTATATCCATACACATGCACATCTTGATCTGATTGGATGACTAGTTTTTCTCCTTGGATCCGGTTTTTGACATTGCAATATATGTGATGCAATTATGCCTTATCATTCATACCTACCTTGAGCTCCACATATAGCCACCACTAAAAGTAGGATGAAGAAAAGTCAAGTCAAATGCCTTGGTGAGGACATATACACATTGAGCGATCTAAGAGAATCAAATGAAGAGATAAGCAAGGCTTGTTTTGAAAACACAAAAAAAATTTCCCAAGCTACTTGACATAAGGAGTTGAGGTGACTTGATCCGAAACTGTTCCATTCTTTAACTGCCCAAGATGGAATGATAGACACAACAAAGCTCACAAGTGCAAGATGAGGTACGGAATATCTCTTATGCTCGCTACATTCCTTTGGAAGTCATGTTTCACCTTAGTCCTTTCTCCTTCACTCGAGGACGAGCAAAGGCTAAGTGTGGGGGTGTTGTTGATGGCTCTTAAGTACAAAATTTATGTCGTCGACTCCTACTTGAACACGCCATGAATGAACATAAATAGTAATGGTAGGAGTTATCATTAACTTAGTTCCACATGTATTGTATGCATAGCTATTTCAGGAACACATGTTGGGAATAAGAGCAAAACACGCAGAAGACGCCACAGGAATTCACAGAAGATCCTATACAGCACCACATAAGGATTGAGGGATCCACATGACATGCCAAATCAACTCAACTTCAGGCCGTCCACCCCGCGATCCCCATAAGGATCCCACAAGGAGTATACCGACCAAAGATGGGCCCAAATGGTGTCAACAAGGGTGTGGCCGAACCCCTATTGAGCCAAACCAGGCCCATCTTTCTCGTGCAGTCTCACACTGACTTCCTGAAGCAGCTTCTACCAAGGAGGCTGCCATGTGGGGTCAGCCGAACCTAGCCAAAAGCCCGTCCAAGAGCATTTTGACGCGGAGTAGCCCCTAAGCATCCTCAACCCCCGTGGTTATGGTTACCATAAGAAGAGATGGCGGGAGATTTGATGTTATCTTCTTGAAGGTGGGGCCCACATGTTTGCATAGCCCCCACTCTTCCTCTCCACTATAAAAGGATGTCTCCCCTCCTCATTCCACACACCACCACCACCAAGACCACCACCTTCTTGTGAAGATGTAGCACTCCACTCCATGGCAAAGCTCTTCCTAGGCTAGTCCTTAGAGTAGGGAGAGGGAGAGGTAGAGAGAGAGGAAGTAGCTCGGAGGAGTGCTGAGTTCAGCACTCTACCTCGGATATGTACCTCTACAGATGCTGGCTTCCTCCGGTATGAGTAAGTATTTTTTTATTCCTGTATTGCATAGTATCTATACTTGAGTGAGATCATTTCTCTTACTCGTGGGTTCATCGTTGCTATGTATTTATACAAAGTGTCATAGTTTGCTACAAGGATCCAAATGTAGTTAGACCGCGGTAGTAATCAGTGGTATATACGTGCTGTCTAGGCCAAGGGTTACCTTCATTTGCCTTATATCCCACGATTTGTAGAGGTAGGCCGCAGGTGGTGACAGCCCTGTTGGACCCTTGTAACCCTCCATGTTCGGATATAGCGTAGAGATATTGGCCGGAGTCTATTGACCATTTCAGGGGTAAGTTGGTGCCCGAAGTGAGTCTTTCCCGAGAGATCGACCGTGAACTCTTCTATAGTGCTACTACAGGAATCCGCATGAGGACGCGCAACCGTTCGCCATGAGGTCCCCATCGGAGGGAGAGAGAGGAGGAAGTGCGGCTCTGGGAGGAGAGGGAGGAGGGAGTCGAAGGGGGAGAGAGAGAGAGAGAGAGAGAGAGAGAGAGAGAGAGAGAGAGAGAGAGAGAGAGAGAGAGGGAGGATGGTCTGTTGGTGGCCGCCGCCTGCAGGGAGGAGTTGGGTGGGGAAAAATGAGAGGATAGAGCTAGGGTTTGTGCGAAGGGAGTACTTATATAGGTGCTCACAACTGGGCTTTTTGGCTAGCTGGCTGAATTTGATTTACAGATGCGGTTGAGTTACAAAATCCGCCTCGGTTAATACATTAACCGAGGCGTTTATGTTAAAACAACCGTCTCAGTTAATAGACATTGATCGAGGCAGACATTTTAAGGCACCCACCTCAGTTAATCGATTTTGCGAGGCGGTTTTTTAACCGTCTCGATTAATAAAAAATGACCATCTCGATTAATTGCAGGCATTAACTGAGGCGGTTACAAATCATGCTCGCCTCCAAGGCTATTTTTAAATGTCGCGGTTAATGTTTTTTTAAGTAGTGATTGTCTACTTTCCGGCGTAGCCTCTGCACTGCAAACACCTGCACGGCATCAACTTCGATTGGCTATATCGAACAGGCTCGACTAGTGATGTCGGGTAGCGGCCATCTAGTTCCCTCGGAACTGGCCCCGCCACTGGGTACTTCCTGAACTTCATGTTCATGTTTCTTATTTTTATTACAAGCACAAATCATCATGCTCCTTTTTATGCTTATCAATGTCATGATTTATACTTTAATTCCGGATTAAATTGTACCGTAAAATATCTCAAATTCCAACACTAGGGACAAGGAGATTTCACAAAGTCCTCCTCGAAATCCAACTCTAGCCTCCTATGTATTTACAAAGAGTCCGAGATAAAATCGGATACAACTATGCTTATTTCTTTGTCTTGTAAGCAAAGTCTTACTTTCCTTTCTCCGAGTGGGCCGTGGTCTTCGCGAGTAGTCCTTTACGGGTTATTCTGATGCCGACTCTGACGTTAGACACAAGCAAAGCAGCGAAATCCAGTAAAGAGCGTGCAATGGTCTTGGATGCCTGCCAATGAATGTCGGTTTGTTGTTTGCTTTCTCGATGGACACTACAACAACAGGGCAGACTATACGGCACCTGTTCTGATCGATGTGGTTGGGCACTGAGTGCAGAGTGCAGGACGGACCAGGGCAACAGGTGGGTGTGCTTTCAGCGCTGTTAATTTATGACGTTGCAACAGTGGTTTGGTTTACCGGAGGTCCACCAAATGTGATGCACGAGGGTTTCCCAGGTTGGCGTCTTCTTGTGCTTCAGTAGTCGCTCGTGATGCACGGGCCTGGCCCTCGCGCTGTGCTCCTTGCTCCACAACCTGCACTGCCGAGATAAGCATCCTTGTTTTTATGCTCATTAGGTTGGCAACCAAGAATGACACAAGGCGTAGAAAAATGGATAGATATGCAATAGAAAATTGGGGTTTCTGTATATTTTTACAAATTAGGATTGCGGGTGTAAAATCCAAATAAGTGATGTTTGCTTTATTTTTAACAATTGGTAAGAGGGGTAGGTGTAGATTGAGAGCTGAAAACGGAGAGCATTCCCTGGATTTGATAATGAAATGGATGTGTTTTGCATTGGAAAAACTACCGTGACTTAATATTGTGATTTTTGAATTGTATATGGATGATACGAAAAACATAGCTACTGACATAGCAATGGCTATTTAGAAGGCTGCTACTAGCTAGAGATAAGGATGTGCCACATGACTCGCTACTTAAGTGACTACCTACTCATATAATCCGATGATTAATTAGAACCTTTAATAATATGGCTAACTATTTATTTGAGCGCTCTCAGTTTCGTTTTCCTGGACGCGATACACAGACACTGTTGTCACATACTTACATGGGGTATGGGAAAGGTTGGAGACCAACATGGTCATTTCGGTCCATATTAGCTCCTATTAGCTTAAATTAACTTGGTTGTTGCAGATAGTGAGACAATTGTTAGTTAGTGTCTAGGTAATCATAAACTGATCTATTACCTAAAGGTGCATGGTTCCTTAACAGCTAACAACTACCTGAATGGAACCAAACAGGCCCTAAATAGAGTGGACTAATACCCTGTTTGGATTCGAGAGGCTTATAATAAGCCCTCCAAAATCATGATATTTAGGAGTATTAAATGTAGATTACTGTTAATATCTTTTCCATAACCCCTAGGCTTATTTGCGAGACGAATCTAATGAACCTTATTAACCCATAATTTGCTACAACGATGTGACAATAATTATTCGATAATCATGGATTGATATACCTCATTAGATTCATCTTGCGAATTTGCTTATCAAGGGTTCTGCAAATAGTTTTGTACATAGACTTTATTAAATACTCCTAAGCATTAAGATTCTCTAGGGCTTGTTTTAAGCCTCCGGGATCCAAACCAACCCTAAATATCACTTTTCCTCTAAAAGAGATGGATTGACAAATTTGCAAACAGGACTTCATGCCAAAGCCATTAGGTCCATAGAACCGAGTTGAATTGTAATATCATGATGTTAAAAAAAAAAGAGGGAAATGGTCTTATTAGTTCTTCTGATGTAGCCGATCGACTCTGACGTTAGACAAAAGCAAAACCAAGTTAGGCCTCCATCCTCTCGCCAAGACTTTGCGTCCACTAAAAGATTTGCTCCATCCTCTGCCTCTCCATCCTCGGTCGATCAGCCTCCATCCTCTGTGCTATCTCCTCCTGTAGCCTCCTCTCTTCTTCCAGTTAGGCCTACAATATTTTACCTCAATAATGTTACAATGCAAACCAAATATATGTAAAAATTAATGAACAATGAATAAAATAGAAATAACCTAGAGTGCCTTCATCCTGGACTATGTAGTGTCTGGTCATGGGCGTATGGCCAGGCTTGAACTCGTGCTCCTTACTCGAATCTGGGATAGAGTGGGAGTAGTGGCTGTGTCAAGTGTGCTGTCGCCAATCCAGTACTGTCCATGCTTCTTGCCTCCTCCCACCCTCATGACGACTTATCCATCAAGGTTCCGGGTGCTTAGATCATAATCTGGCCCAAGCGAAGATAGAGTTCAAAGCCCAATCCACATTGAAGTCCGATTTATTCCCGAGTCCGGTTCGGACTGCAGGAGCAGGCCTGACGAAAACGAACACCCAGGCCACATATAGGCTCCGTTTTGGGTGTTCTACATATCAACGGAAAGCTAAGGAGATAATCTTTCCAATCCAGGTGGTACCATATCAAAATACACTCGGAGTCGACGGGAATCGTCGAAACAACATGATGACCAGAATCTGCCTGGATGCAGCAATGCCGTTTTTTGTGCCCGAAGGCCTTGTACGCCCTAGGGTTGCCCGGCCACCCCCTTGGCCGCCCCCCTAGCTCTCTCCCTTCTATATATACAGCCATCGCCATTAGCTTAGATGGATTTTGCTTAGATTAATTCTGTCGTCAAACAGTGTCGCCGTTCATCGGTTTGTGAGACCCCAACCTTGTAATCAAGTCTGTTTTGATTGCATCTCCTGTTCCTGCTTATGTTCTTGATTGCGCTTGCAGGGATAAGACTTCATGGCGAGGTCATCCATGTGACATGGGTGATAACCAATGGAGTAGTGGTGTAGTGATTGCGAGGAACTGATTGCTCGGAGCCTTGGATCATCAACGTCGAGATCTCCACCCAATCAAGTTTACCGTACCTCTCGGAAGATCGGGACTCAACCTTCTATCACGTGGATTCGGGGCACTCCCCTCGACTACAGAGTACGACTACTCTGCACCCACATGCTGGCCGCACGAGAACGATGAACAACGTTCAAAGAGAGTGCAAGGTCGTTCCACTCGCTGGTCCAATCAAGTACTTAAGCTTACCGATTACCATATTTCTCGGCATGTGGCTAGTACTTTCAAAAGCTTAACAAAATGTGCCACACACCACCTTAGCCAATTTCAACTATTCTGATGGGTATCACTTCTACACAACCCCGTCCATTGTCCTTATATTTCAACAATAAGTAAACACTACAAGAAATGTGGTGATCTATGACGATTTTTCCATGACATTTTTAGATATCGTCACAATCGCACATAATTCATGACGATTTTCTAATTTTTGTCATAGATTTGAAGTTATGGATCCTAGGCCCAAAACTTAGTGACGTTTTATTGATTTCGTCATAATCCGGCCCACAAAACAATAACGTTTCAACATATATGTCACAAAAATCGTCATAGTCCCTTTTAGCTTAGATTTATGAATTATGGAATAAAATTTTTATATACTAGAAAATATAAAAATAAATAGAAAGATAGCAAGAATTGAACTTGCAACCATCAGAACAAGATGCATGTGCAATTACCATTGAGCTACACATTTGACAAATATCTTTTAGTACTAAGTATTTTTATACAAATTTCTCTTGATTCGATACAGCCCAGTCACCAGCAAAGCCACGTCACCAGGCCACCTCATCAACGACCGCACCAGTTTGATACTGTGTGATACTGTGTGATGTTTGTTCAGTGTGCTCGAGGTTGAGGAGCTGAGGTTTATAATGGCCGATTCAGCTAAAGGTGGATGGCAGGGAGTTCTGGATCTCACCGTCGGCCACCCTGGCTACTTTAGGTCACCATGCCAAGTTGCAGGTGCTCTAGTTCAATACCTTGCTTTTAAGCTAGTGAACTCAATCCTAGCATAATTTAATGTGTGGTTTTTGAGCATCTGGGTAGACCAAGAGAGTGCGTGTTTGAATTGGATTTGTGGTCTAGGTGCTCTGATTCCCATACACATCTATACATCAACTGTTTGTTGAAATGCCTAGCTGGGATATAAATGATATTGCCTATAGTTTGCATGTTATTCCATTAAAAAAATAGCATTAGTTAGTAATTAGTACCCGATCCAATAGCAGGCCAATAGCTCCGGTATAAATTCTATTCTTCTCTTAATAGTGTTGTATTTTTGTGCAATTTGTTCAATGTATCAGTCAACCCTAATGCGTGCAATTTAATTTATCCCATGTCATGAGATCGAACTTATATTATTGTATGTGATGACATTGTGTTTGTTTGATTGTGTAAATATGCATTATGTCTTGGGCTGGGCTAAAATGATAATAGTGGTCTGAGTGCTCGTAGGTCATTTCAGCGCTGAGCCGGCAGCAGGTGCGCGACATGCTTTGCGCATTGCGGTAGGAGGACCAGGCGCTCATGGATCCAGGCATCCAGCCACAGCATTACTCCCTGTGAGCGCCTCAATGCTGTCATGCTGCTTCAAATATTTGCAGTATAATTAAATGATATTCGATAATTTTACCATTCAAATATGAAGTCTCCTATGATCATGTTTCACCACATACTCCTGTGCTTTTGGATATAACATATAGGTTGAGCTTGAGTGCACTTGCAGCTTCTTTCATTGTTAATTAATTCCAGTGCTCTTAGCTTTCATATAGTGAGTCTTCATTACTTTTAGCTATTAATTTGGGTCACTTGGCTGTAACAAAATGGATTGTTAGATTGGAAAGAAAGATATGTCTTATTGTTCTATATCATGAGAACCTATCTAGAATTAAAGGTTTACCTTGCATTCTCTGCAATCTCTGTTTTGTTCTGCAGTCCAGCAACAGCTCAGGTTATTTGCTAAGGCAAGTTTGTTGGCCATGTTTAGTTACTTCATTTGGCTATTCAATCAGTTTAGCACTATTCCTATTTCTTGATGTTAGTAGTAAAGCAGCTGCTGGGTGTCACTCAGTTGGTGGTCTGCTCAGATTATTTATGATTGTTTCATGTTGCCTAACATGTAGCTCACTTTTGATCTACTCATCTTTGTACCGTGACTCTAATCTGTTTGAGTTTTGCTGTGCAGGTGCAATGGTGTTCTGTTAGCTTTTGGTAGAACTTCAACTTTGTAAGAATCAAATAAACTTTGCTGCTGCAGCTTGCTATTTTGGTGGTCTGTTGGCTTTTGGTGGAACTTCAACTCCCGCAGGAATCAAACTTTGCTACTGCTGGTTCCTATTCTTGATGAAACCTACCTTTTGTTGTTTCGGGTCAATGTTGTCTTGGAATGTTACTACTAGTTTTGATAGATGGAAATGTATGTGATGGAAACCTTATTCATGTGAATTTGGGCTTGAATTGCTTATTGTGAATTCTGGGTTGGAACTTCATTTTTAATAAATGGGCTGTGTATAAAGCTAAATCTGGTTTGCTGATAATTAATCTTGGGCTGAAATTAGGCCCAACTTAGTGTCCCACTCTGAATTGGGCCATTTACTCATGTGATGTGCTGTTGACATCACCTGCCACGTCGCTTGCCATGTCACGAGCTATGTCGATTGCCATGTCAGCAGCCATGTCATCGTACACGTCAATTTACATATCATCGTTGTCATCCATGTCATCGCCATGTCAACAGCCACGTCATTCTCCATGTCATCAATGTCTGACATGGTAATTGAATTCGTGACGAAAATTATACTGTTTGTGACGTTTACTTTCGTCATAGAAAATGGGTTGGGGTTGGGCTTTGGGGCCCGAAGACATTTTATGACAGTTTCAAAATGTCATGGATCAAGTAATTTGTGACGAAAATTTAAGGAACGTCACGAGGTGTAATCTATGACGCTCAATACATGACGCAATTTGAGATCGTCATAGATATCGTTTTATGACGGTTTTTTAGTGATCTATGACGAAATTTAATCGTCATGGATCAACAGATTTTTTGTAGTGAAAGATAGTCAACTCCTATAATCTCGCGAGAGGTAGGAAACCACTCGACTTCTATCGTACCTAGTTAGTGGGGCTACTAATCGTAAAAAAAAGCACCTGGTAACATTACATAGGTACCTAGGGGTATGGAACTACGATTTCAATTGACTCCTAAGAACGTAAATGCGCAGAAAAATTATTACAACAGATATATAATACGTGAATGTAAATATGCGTGAAAATAATGGGATTATGCACCGTGGCTTGCCTTCTTGGGCACTATCAAAAATAGCCTTGGGCTCTTCCAGACATTAGTCCGGGTCTTGATTCAATTCAGTTTGATTCAAAGAACTACCGTCCACAACGGTCTCGCCAGTAGGAGTCAACTTGTATACGGCATCCGATAAATTGACCGTTTCTATATGAATGCAAGAAGTGTTTGTTACAAAAGGTGTTTTTAATATGTATAGCTTTCCTTCACTATAGAGTTGTAAACCAAGATTATGTGTTTTAAGTGATGGACTTCTTTTAACATAATTTTACTGGGCAATCATTTATAGAGTAGTTCTAATTAAATTTATTTTCATAAGGTGAACTTGGTTAGGTTTTTCTTTCAAAGCTATTATTCATAAAGGGATTTGACCTTTTTATTCCATGAGCTAAGAGAATTTTCTGGTGCTGCAAAAATTACATGATGCAGAACCTATATTTAGGTAATCAAGATGAAATTTTCAGCCAAAAACAGTAAGCACAGCAAGTATAAAAAATGATTAAAACCTAGTATGTTAATATCAATCACAATATATACAGAATGATTCCTAATGTTTTTGTAGCTCAAATTTTTATAGGGACTACTACAAATGATATCCGTCTTACTATAATTTGATATAAATTTGATATTTTTCCAGCTACTCCAACTATATTCCATGATTTATGGCTATTTAATGAGGATTAAAACATATAAATAGCAAAACAGATCTAGAAATAACCAAACTGGTGCATTGAGGTTTATTTACCAAGTCTAACTCCTAGAAAAAGTTTCATGAACAGAAATGTAGTAGATCTATCACAAATAAACTGTGAAGCTTTCTAGTAGATTTACAAAAGTGAATGGTTTTCATCTAGTTCCAAGGATGCATTGGGGTTCAAACTTTTACCAGGTACTAGATCTAGCAAGAGGAACATTCTGGTAAAAAAAATATTCAAAAACTATAAGCCAAACTCCTAGAACATTTATACTACATTTAAACTTGCATTTAACCTAGAGGGAAAACTATTCGGATTTAGCTAATGTGGCTGTTGAGAAAGTTGTAGCTTTTAGTTCAGAAAGTCCATCCCATTCGAGTTCGCATTTTTAGGATTTTTCTACGATTTTATATCGAATTTACAAATTCACAGTTTTGAATATAGGGGTTCATGTAACATTTGCACTTTGACCCTTGAAATCAAGTTTTAAAATTGCATTTGGGTCCTTGGGCTCGCCGGAGCCGAGCAGAGCGCTACTCGTCGGTGCTGTTCCGGCAATGGCCGGCCTCGACGGCGTGGGTTAGGTGGGGGAATGGATAGGGAAGAGCCTTGCGCACCTCTGGGTGCTCGGAATCGAGGTTGGGGTGGCCGGAAGTGGCTCGTCGGCGGTGAGGGGCGGAGCTCGAGCTCGGTGGACGCCGACGAGGGGGCTCCGGTGGTTCTGGGCGTCGGTTCTTGGGCTCCTGAGCACCACCAGGCGATGAGGAAGGAAAGTACGGGGACGAGGTGGGGCGGTCCGGCTTGGGAGCTTCAGTAGTGGCTAGGAAAGGTAATAGCGTGGGCAGTTTGGCCAATGTGGGTCTGTAGAGGGCTGGCCACGGCGAGCTCGCCGGCGACAATGGCGAGAGGGCGGGCGTGTCTGGGCGCGCGCGCAAGGGTGCTGCCCCTTTTATAGGCCTGGGCGAGGGGAGGTCGTTCTGGGCGTGCTGCACAACGCCTGGGGGAGGTTAATACGGCCGCGGCTTGGAAGGGCGTCGACGGCGAACGGCGACAGCGTTGGGGCTGCATGACGCACGGCGGGCGGCGTGGCAGCCGGTCCAGGGATCCTGGGTGCGTGGCGAACTCTCGCGCGGCCAGCTGGGATGGCCAGGAGGCAAACCGGGGGCGGTATCGGCTGAACCTAGGGCGGATTGCCGTCCCTGAGCGCCGGCGGCGTACGGCGCCATGAGAGAGAGCGGGTGGAAGGAGAGAGAGAGAGAGAGAGTTAGGGCTATTTCTATGAATAGAGAAAAATCTAGGGACCTGACTGTAAACTAAAATTTACTCCCTATTCCTGGCCTTAAATGAAAAACTTTTGAATACCATTTTTGTTCAGTTTTTCAAGATCTACAACTCTTGTTTCATGCAATTTTTCATTTGAGCTATGGTTTGAAAACTAATTTAAAATTGCAAACTTGTGCTAAAAAGGATGGATTTCTTTTTATTTTGGGCTGATTTGCAAAGGTCCACTACTAATATAGCACATGTCACTAAATGTAATTTTTTAGCTCAATTTATTTTTGTGGGTTGTTTTTAAAATGAAATTAACCCTCACACATTATTCACTTGATTTTGTGCATTTAAATGTATATTTTGAATTCCCATTTAATCTTTCTTTGTTAATTTGCCTTTATGAGATTTTTCCTTGAACTTAAATTTTTTTATTTGTTTTCCAAAATTAATTATTTGGAATTTTAAACACCTAGGGTGTCACAGTATTGGTCACCTCGGGAGCTTGAGGGACCTCACAACCAGACACCCGACGAACAGCGGAGCCCCTTGCCTCCTCCTCCTCCTCCTCCTCCTCTTGCGCTCCACCACTACCTGCTCCTCATCATCAGAGTCGTCGTGTGCAAAAGATACCTCCTCCTCGGACAAAGACAAAGACAACGACATAGCTACAGGTGATGATGACCTCGCTGCACCCTTCCCTCGACTCCTGATCCTCCCGGAGTCCTCAGATGCATCACACCCTCTTTGGTAAAGTGACGTTATCTTCCTCAAACCGCCCACCATCTTTGTTCAATCACCTGCAATTGAAAAGAGTAAACCAATCAACACAGATAAACAAGACGTACTTACGAAGAGATACAAAATAAACAAAACATTATTAGAAAATAACATAGTAGTACAAATAGTAAATTAATTAGTACGGAACATACATGTATTTTAGAAATAATCATCATGATCGGGATTAGATGGATCATAAGTGTCATCAACACTATCACATATGTCGATATAATCATGACCGTGCTCTGATGGAGAAATGTTGTCATCACTATCATTGCCTAGATGTAATCTCTGAAGTAATTTTAAGTCCTTCACATTATGAACCTCATCTCAAGCGACCTCATCAACAACCCTTTCATTGTCTACTTTCATTCCGATCGCTTCGGTTAGGTCTATCTCAAAACTTCCTTGTAACACAACTTCTTGAAAGAACACTCTGTCATATATGTTTGGGTCTATGTGTAATCTTCATTGTTTGGAATAGGTAATTTACCATGTGGAGATACCTTGTACACAACATCCCAACCCTTAAGACAGTCATAAGTTTGGCACAGGTATGAGAGATAGTAAACTTGTGGGGCCTGTTGAGTCACAATATAGACATCGTCTCCTATTAAGACGGGTGACTGTCAAATTTCGACTAGCCCAAGATTAGGGGTCTGTCTCACTACCTAAGGATCAAACTAATGGCATTTCAATATGACAGGATTAAGAGGTTTGCAACCATGAAATGTGAGTTCGTATATATCATTAATTCTTCCATAATACTCAACCTCATCAAGACCTAATGTAAAAACTCATCAAGGCTGACTCTACTCATGTCTTGTTGTGTGAACGCAATATCCATTAACATCATAGCCATTAAATGATCTAACCCTATCACTACAGGAAACCTAGAGACTTTCGGCGAAATTTAATTTCAGCAGCCAGAGGGTCACCCCCGAAAATACCTGTGTAATTTTCGGCGGACAGAGGGCTGGCCGCTGAAAATTGTGTTATTTTCGGCGGCCGAAGTCCCTGGCTGGCGAAAATTATATAATTTTCGGTCGCCGAACCTCTGGACGCCGAAAATTGTGTTATTTTCGGCAGCCGAAGTCCCTGCCCGTCGAAATTTGTGTTATTTTCGGCGGCCGCAGGATCTGGCCACCAAAAATTAATTAATTTTCGGCGGCCGAAGCCCCTGGCCGCCAAAAATTAAGGCCGGTCAATTACCCCCAGCGGCAGCAACGCCCGCTTCTTCATTCCAAAAATTCCAGCCCCTGCCCGCGAACTAGCGCCGCCGCCCGCCCACCGCTGCCTGCACTGACTGGCGCCCGCCTCCCGCCCGGCCCACCCCGCGCCCACCTACGCCGCCGCGCGCCCGGCCCCCGCACCCGCAGCCAGGTAATTGTTTTTTATTTTATTTATTTATTGTATAGTTAATTTTCGGCGGTTTTATGTATTTGGCCGTCGAAAGTAGCGATTAAAAGTTTAATAGTATATATTATAAGTTAAGTTATCATTTTTTTCCAAATGTTAGGTAGTTATTATTTATGTTCATGATGTTTTCTTAAATAATTAATGAATTTGGCATGCTAGTTTAGTTTTGGCATTTTCTAAAAGTAAAAGACAAATTGAAACTAATAATAATTAGTCAATAATTCAATGAAAACATCTAATAATTAGTCAATAAGCCGAGTTTAGTTTAGTTTAGTCTATTTGAATACGTAAATCCCAAGTGGATGAGGGTTCCGGAATATAGTTTTGTTGATATCTGGGGTTGAAAATAAAATAGTAATAATGAAATCATCAATTAATAATCCCTTTTACTGTTTGAACTTCCACATAACGGTAGAGTTACGAAACCTATGCGTCACCCATTTCAGACCGGCATGTCTCACGTGCCTTGCGCGTGTGAGACGTGCAGGTCTGGAATTGTCCTTTTATTGGACAGCCTCTAAGTAACCGATAGAGTGTGGTAGTTATGATGAGTCACGGGGTCTAAGCGAGGTTTCGGCAGCATAACCCTGTTGTTCTCCACTGCACCATATTTAGGCAATACAGAGACGAAGGAAAAAAGGATGGGATCCCTATGACTACATTCTCTGAAATGGAAAATAAGCAGTATGATGCATCTTACCCCGCTCTTACAAGTTTCTTACCAGCACTGTAGGTGGCAAACAGTGGCCGGTATGATAACCAGTAGCGAATGAGTGTGATTGCAAAGGGTTAACTGTTCCGCTCGAGAGAAGGTGGAGCATGGGAAGGCACAAATGCAGTATATGTATGTGGCACACAAGTTGCTAGCCTAAAAATGTATTAGACAGTTGTGGCAACAAGCAAGGAACAAGGATAGAGATGATGAACAACAAATATGATTCAGCAAGTATCCAGCAGCACATGCACACATAGAAAACAGCACCAGGAACCCTCATGTTTCGTCTTTTAGCGCTAGTAGGAATCACAATGTATTTTGTTTTTCTTTTTTCTTTTTATATTTTTTTCTCACTCAGGAGTACAAGAATAGGAACAACGCAAAGTATCAGCCTGAACCGATGAAGGATGTGATAAGTACAAATTCAGAAGTGTTGGAAAAAACTGACGCTGAAACTTCGCAGCCCGAATCAAGGGTCTTCCTATTTTTTTTTAATTTTTTTGAAATCATCGCAAATGGCAAAGCAGTTTTTATCGTATGTGTAATTTTTTGAGAGCTTTCCCAGAAAAAAATTCACCTCAATCAGAGTTCCGAGTAAAAAGTTATGCCCGTTTTATGGAGAACCGTCCGAAATAGGTGTTGGTGGTGGCGAAAATTGAAAGGATATGGATCGGTGGATGGAACTTTTTGTAGATTGGTTTTGTATATATGGCAGCGGATGGAAGAAACAAAACTAAGTCAATCCAAATCTAAACCAGTAACCAACTGAACCTAGGACACAAACTCAGAACTGCAAAATCTGAAACCAAATTGTGCAAAAGGCCGAGCAATGGTTGTAGGTCAGGGAAAGTAAAAATTTTTGTGGCTTTTTTGTGGACTATAGGACTGAAACAAAACGAATCTAAAGGGCACACGAGTATAACTCATGGGCAACTGGATAACTGATGCCACTTGACAGGATGTTGAGTTCCGGTCTTCCGAGAGGTAAGATAAACTTGATTGAGTGGAGATCTCGACGTTGATGATCCAAGGCTTCGAGCGAACGGTTCCTCGCAATCACTACACCACTACTCTGTTGGTCATCACCCGTGTCACACGAATAACCTCACCATGAAGGTTTATCCCTGCAAGGGCAATCAAGAACACGAGCAAGAATAGGAGATGCAATCAAAACTGACTTTATTACGAGTTGGGGTCTCACAAACCGATGAACAGCGACACCGTTTGAAAAACTTGCTGGGTTTCTTGGCATAATAGAGTAGCAAAGGTTTACCTGTCCTTGTGGCAAAAACTGAACATAGCCGATGCACTTTCCTTGTCATTATCTCCTCTTGAAAAAGATGAAAACTTGCTGAAAACCATTGGCTATTTTCTAGTCAGATGCTTTAAATTGCTTCCTCTTTAGCCATGGATCCATGACACCCACTCTGCTGGATGTAGTAATGATTACTAGCCTAGACATCAAATCCTCCAATCCTACAGCCCACAGAATGCCAATTATCCCTTTCAAGCTCTCATCCAAAGCAGACTGCACAAACTGGAGCACCTATATGAGCCAACATATGAAAACAAAAGATCCAGTAACTGAGAAGGAACACATGGCCTTTCTGAACCTTTGGTTGGAACATTTCCTTTTCTGTGGTCCTTCCTTAGCCCCAACCTAAAATTACCTTCCTTTGGCTTATCATCTGGCCCATGGCAATCATATTAGCCTAGGCAAACTATTCCTTGGAGAAACATATAGATACCTCCACCTGATGGCAGCGAACCTTCTTAGCCAAAGAAAACTCAGAATTGGAGATCCTTCATGGTTCATTCAGCTATGGGGGCATTTATACTTTCAGCGCTAGATCCCAAACTTGCCGGTCTTGGCCAATAATTCTTTCCTGGACGAGAATGGCAAGCCGATCAAATGCACCAGCTTCGGCCAAGGCTTGTATAGTATCCTTGGCAGCAAACTGAATTCAAAAATGCAGCAAACTAGTTCAGAATCTTCTTCAAAGGCTCAGATAACCCGCTCTTCTTTCCAATTGCTGATTCTGAAACTTTTGAGAATCCAGTTTCATTCAGGCTGGATAACTTTACCGATGATGTTGACGCTCGGCATCTATATTTTCTAATGATCCGGCCTAGCTTCCTCCCTGTTGGCATGAGCACTTTTAATAGAATCATCAAACCTGGATATGAAGCCTACAAACCAGTTGTAGCAGCCCGGCAATTTGGCCTAGGACAGATCCCTCCCCACTTCCATATTCACCACTTGGTGGAGAGCAGAGCCGATTTGCCTGATACTAACACCAGCTCAAGATATTACAGCATGTTCAATCACCTTCGCATCCCCATCCCTGCTGATCTATCTTTCACCTTCTCGTTAGATGACTTCGGCACGTGGCGGGAAATATGGAAAACCCATGTATTCAGGAAGGCCCTGGGTCCCCTGTTGCAGCAAATCGATCCCGAGTACGTGATCCCCAAGGAAGAGGCATTGAATCTGCATGTCACTTTCTCTGAACCTTCTACCGCTTCACTCGGCTAACTCTGCTCATTCTCCTTGCAGCAACAAGACGGTCCTGTGACACCTCAGGTGTCAGTACACTTAAATACAGATCACTGTACCTCATGTAAACTTAAAAGAAAAATGTGGGAAATTAATTCAAAGAGGAGAGATCAAATAAAAGTCAAAGTATATAAAAGAAATTAAAGGAGAAAGAAAAAGGAGTGAAAAGCTACTCAAATTTCAATTCAAAAATGTGCACAAAATTTTAGTTGGCTCATGAGAGGTACTTCAATTGACATGTGCTCAATTGAACTTCAGCCAAAAACCACCCAAAAACTGAATAAAACCAAAGCCCTTTTCTGCAAGTTTAAAAATTTACAAATAATTCAAAATGTGAGTTTCAAATGAAAATTTGCATAACACAAAAGTTGTAGATCTTGAAAAGTTATGCAAGTTTGGTATTCAACACTTTTTCGTTTGAGCCCTCTAAGTAGGAGATATTTTTAGTTTACCGAGAGGTCCCTGAATTTTCAGAAATCACAAAAAGGCCCTCACCTCCATCTCTCTCCTCTCGGCTGCTCTGTTTCGCCCGCCGCCCGCCGTACGCCACCGGTGGACCTCGTCCACGGAGCGTCCGCGGCCAAGTGGACCAGGGAAGCCCTCCAGTGCCACCTGGCCTGCCCCTTGGCACCTCTCCACGCTAACACGCGTCCCTGGCGCCCTCCCGAGCTGCCACGCCGCTCCGCCATGCGCAGCGCCGCTGCTGGCTCCGCCAGCCCACCGTCGAGTCGTCCTGGACCAAATCAACCCTCCCCAGACACCACTCTCCTCGCCCAGTTGCTCTCCGGCCTATAAGTAGCCCCAGAGCCCCGCCGTCGCGCGACTTCCCCTTCTTCTCCCTCCTTCCACCGTCCCGTCCGCCATGGCCGGCGAGATCTAGCTCGTGCGGACCGGCCACCACAGCCCTGCATTGCTCCATCCAACCACCCCAGCAGCTTCGCCCCACCCCAGTTAAGCTCCGCGCGCGCGGAATCGAGCCCAAACGCACCCCCGTCGCCGTTCCCCTTCTGCGCCGCCGCCGGCGAGCTCGGGCTCACCGCGGACCGGCCAACCCAAAGGGAGACCGTGCACGAGAGCTACCCAGGAGCTTCCTCACGCTCTCGCGGTGCTCGTGCACGCGACGTTCCTCTACCCCGAGCCCTCCTTCGCCTACAACGCCGGCGACCCGAACTTCACCTCCGCCATTGACGCCGACGAGCTTGCTTCCTGTCACCTTGCACTCGAACGCTTAGCAGAACACCACCGGCAAGATGCAACGGCGGAGAAGGCCGGCGAAGGACCCAGTTGTAATTTGTTTTTTTCGCTTGAGGGTGTGTTTGCAAGAATTCCAGTGTTTGTTAGTGAACTTCTAAAATGCAAAACAAATTACAAAAAAATCATAAAAAAGAAAAACTCAACTGATCTGGAATCCTTGTAACAAGATCTACAAGTTTTGTAACAGTGAAATCTACAGAAACTCTACCAAATTTAATCTAGGAAAAAGAATAAGAAAATCAACCCTTGCATGTTCAGGAAGTTCCACTCAACAAACGACCTTGATTTTCGAATATGTTGTCATTGATGGAATATTAAGCTCACAGTAAAAAGATGGCACCCAACCAAAATAGTTATCATGTTGGAACAATCAAGATTCTCTAATCTGTTGTTGACTTTTAGGATTTAATACTGAAAAACATATACCTAAACTTGCTCTAGAATTTCTACTGCATGGATATGTAAATGAAACCTTGTTAATCCATAAATTTCAGATTTATTAGAGTTCATTTGCTATATACCATGATTTATGCTTGTTTAATCAACTTAATTCATCATATATAGTTTTTATGCTCAGAAAAATATATATTTATTTCTGAAGTCTCACTTTAGTTCTGTGATCCTGCCTGAAAATTTTGAGCTACAGTTACTAAGTTTTGCTTTACTTAAAAATCATGATTAGCATCTCATGGTTAGATTTACCATTTTTGTTCTAAGTAAACTAAGCCGTATCTGATCATGAGTTTTGGACATGTTCTTAGTTAGAGTTTATGCTCGCTATAATAAAAAGTTCACATATAGTACTGATCAGATAAACTTTGAAAAATTTATGCTAACTCATGATAAGTTAACTGCATAACTAATTTATCTTGATGATATAAAGCTTGATAATTTTTGTGGAGTATGATTAGCTTATTACTAGGCTCTGGTAAAAACTTCAGGACCATATCCCTAGTATAACTCTCTATAGAATTAATCTTAATTATTGGCTTGCTAAATTTGTTCATTTTGTCACCTCTGCTGTATAACTGAATAAAATCTGGAAAAATTTCAGTACTGAGTAAATGCTTTGTAGATGCTCCCGTAAAATTTGGAGCATCAGAACCCAAGAAAAACGTTCTGTGAAAAAAGGTGAAACAACTAGAGTAATCTACTTACATGAATAGTTGTGGTAAATTGCTTTATGGGTAGATGCTGAATTTTATACCATAGATGCTAAAGTTTGGGATCTATGTTACTTTAATTTTTCCTCACATGCTCATGAGTAGATTTGTTGTTATGAAATAGTGAAAGCAAGCTATGTTTTAATGATAAAATGAAAACCAAACCCACACTCATCCATGAAGAAACATAGTTATGTTTACTACTCCATAAATGACTGCCCATTAAATGAAATATTGAGATCATCACTGAATTAACTTTTGTTGAACTATAACTTTATCGTGAAGGAAAGAAATCGTTATTCATGAATAACTCATAATCTTGCATTGCATATAGAAATGGTTAATCTCGCGGACGGTGACTACGAATTGGTGCCCGCGGACTCTCGTGTTGATCAGGAGGTTAATTTGAACTGTGCTAACTTATCTCAAGGCCTGGGCCAAGCCCCAGAAGTTTTTCTGCCTGACAGTGCCCAAGAAGGCAAGCCCCGGTGCATAATCCCACTATTTTTTTCCGAGTTATTATTCATCTAGCTATTTATAATGTGTTGTAATAATTTTATTTCTGCATTTAAGTTTTCTATGCATTGATCGAAAACCTTATATGCATGATCCCTAGGTCCCTATGTTTGATATCCGGATCTTTTTAGCGACTAGTTGCCATGCTAATTAGGTACGGTAGAAGTCGAGGGGTTTCTTGCCTCTCACGAGCAAATAGGAATTTTACTGACTTTAAATTCCTGCTGAAATATAAGGACAACGGGCGGGGTTGTGTAGTTGTGATACCTCGCTAGTGTAGTCGAAAATGGGTAAGGTCGCGGTGTGTGGCTCATTTCGTTAAGCGTTTGAAAGTACTAGCCACACACCAAGAAATATGGTAATCCGTAAGCTTAAGTACCTGATTGGACCGGCGAGTGGAACGACCCTTCACCCTCTTTTTAGAAGTAGGTTTTATTTTTTTTGTCCGGACGTACTGGTCGGACTCTGTAGTCGGGGATGGTGACCCGGATCCACAGACTGGAAAGAAAGTTGAAAAGTTGCGTGGGCGGGAGCGAAGTCGATCCCCATGCGTGTGTGTTAGGTTCCCCTGGCCAGGTTGAAATTCGATTCAGAATCGTCCGCCTCTCACGGCATGAGATTGTTTAATGTTTTCGGTCAAACAGAGTAACAAGTGGAACATGTTGATGTTAATGCTGCTGGTTGATTAAATGGTTGCTCTACCATGTTTGTGTAGAGTTAGATGCAAACTTAGAATGGTTAATCCAACTAGAAGATGGCTAATTAAAATCTGAAAATAAGGATCAACATTTAGTGGCGTTTTTGGCAAAATAAACCCCACCAACCAAAAAGCCTTGCATGTCTAGTTATCGGACTATGTTATATCCGGTGACGGGTCAGTCTTGCTGAGTATTAGTATACTCAGACCTGCTTGTGGCACTGTTTTTCAGGTACTAACTTCGAAGATCTGTTTGCGAGTCTTACTTGGCCGTGTACCTTGCCTCCGGGTTGGTCTGTTGAGTAGGATGGCCCTTCAGCTGTTGCTGACCACCCTCCCGCTCAGTGACGCTTTCGTACGGGCTTTATCGATGTGTCACGTTATGACGCTAGTTATCTTTTAATGCTTCCGCTGAACAATGAGACTTGAATAATTTGTGTAGTTTGGAATTCTGTAGTACTTTGCTACTCTGAACATGGTTTATAATAAATTTCCTTTCCGCTGCAATCACTCTGAGATGTATGAAATGTTCTGTGTTGTAATCTCTGGGCTCACCTTTGTGTGAGTGTTGTCTGCTGATCCTGGAATAGCGTGGCTTTTATCGAGGCTTCACTCGAGGAACTACCGGTGAGTGCCAATTTGGGTCAGAGTTGCTTAGCAACAAAGATCAGTGCACCCGGGCCCAGTAGTTTTGGGGTGGTTCCGTCATAGGTCCAGAACCCGTGACCAGCAGCGGTGAACCGTTCCATTTCTTCCAGACTGCTCCTGACATTCTCTTTTGCAAGAGGTCCCCGCCAATGAAAACAGTAATAATGAATGCTCCGCTAGACTCACCTCAATCGGCTTCTAGTCGGAGACCAATCTTTGGGAGTGTTGACTCCCAAGTTTCGACCAAGAAGAGAAAGATAACCACAAAACGAGTAGTCAAGAGAATAGCACAACCTTCCTCGGACCCGTCAGAGCCCGACACCAACCAGGTAATCGACTTCCTCCGAGATTTCTTCCTTTGGCACATATACTCTGGTTGATTGTAACACTTTCCCTAGGATGCAAGTGAGGATACCATCAGCATTGGGAGTCCGGCACAACAGGTGATTACGGCTTCAAAAGCCGACACCGGAACCACCAAAGTCCAAGAGCAACAAGAAGCAACCGTTGTCCCTGCAGACTCCTGTAGCAAAGGGACCACAACAGCTGACGCCACAACGGAAGCTCATACTGAACAAGCTAGGACTCCCAAGGCTCCGATGGAGGTCCGTGACGAGCAGGCAGACACAGCCAATACTCCTGCTGCTACCTCCAACCCAACCGAGCCGATCGCACCCAGACCAGCTTTTGCTTTTTTAGGACAGGTAACACTATATGAGCCGATTTGAATCAGCCGATAACTCAGTTGCTGAATCTTGTTCCCAAACTAACTCCAATATCTTCGCAGGGCTTCAATATTTCGGATTTGCTCTCATTTGATCCGGCATCAATGGGTCTCTCTGCCCCTGGCGCGAAGACACCATCATTTCATCAGCCGATTGACCTTGCGGATCAGCTTCAACACATCAAAGGTCTGCTATCTGCTCCAATCAGCACTCTGGTCGACGACTCCAGCGAAATAAAGCACATCCTAGAGCAGATAGAATCCTAGCTTCCAGAGTCACTTCGGGTCAAGCTCTAGCCAGCCGGCCACCTTCCCTTCTTCCGGGCAGAGGTGAAAGTAGCACATCACAGGATAGAGGTGCGTCATTTCCAAACCTTTCTGAAAGCCGACATTGCTCAGAGGTGCGTGACACTCAACCAGAGGAAGGCGACTTTGGACGCCAAAGCTGACATTTCTGCTAGTATCAAGCGACTTGACCTCCTTGAGAAAGAACCAGCAGAACTCGAAGAGAAGGTCCGCACCACCCAGAGGCTCATCCAGGAAGAGAAGACTTCGATCGCGAACTCAAGCAAGAAGCCCAAGAAATGACAGAACAAATATAGGTAGAGTTCGCGGAGATCAGCACCTTGAGTCAACAGATCGCCACACGCGTTGACAAGGATGACGAAGCCATCATAGCACGAGTCGACGTTGTCCACACTGAAGCCATCCATGCCATAGAAGAGTTCCTGAACTAGTAGAACAATCCATAAAACATTTGACCTTGCCTGTTAAAAACAACTTTAGTCGATGGTTAAACATCGGCTGCTTTGGTTAATTCAAGCAGAACTTCATATTGCGTGGCCAATTTTCCATATTGGCTTTCTTTCTTTTCTCTCTCTTTTCTTTTTTTTTACTGGCCAACTCAACGTGTTGGCCCTCTTTCCCTTTCTTTCTTCTCTTTTTTTTTACTGGCCAACTCAACGTGTTGGTCTCTCTCTTTTTTTTACTGGCCAACTCAATGTGTTGGGCTCTCTCTTTTTTTTTCAACGTGTTAGCCTCTCTCTCTTTTCTCTTTTTTTTATATATATAGCCAGATGGTTCTCATCGGCTTTCATCACTCACTTTCCCACATGCTTGGAAAATACTTCTTGAGGTGTTGACCGTTGACGGCCACGGGAAACTTGACACCATCTAGTTCATCAAGCATGTACGTATTTCCAGGTAGGACTTGATCAACCTTGTAGGACCCGTGCCAATTTAGAGACCACTTGCCGTACTTCTTATCTTTGGTTCCCAATGGTAGCACTGCCTCCCAAACCAAGTCTTCGGCCTGGAACTCTTTTGGTCTGACCTTTTTGTCATACGCACGAGCGACTTTGGCCTTATTTTCCTTGATTTTCTCTAGCGACCAAAGCCTCAGCTCTGTGAGATCCTCCACATTGTCGCTCATCAAGGTTGCGTATTCCTCAGCCGATAGATCATTTTGGAACTCAACACGCCTTGACCCAGCTGTAATTTCCCACGGAAACACTGCGTCTTGACCATAGACCAAATGATACGGCGATGTCTTGGTAGATCCATGGCACGAAATGCGGTATGCCCACAACACCTCTGACAACACCTTATGCCAGCGCCTAGGATATTCATCGATCTTTCTCTTGATCAACTTGATGAGGCTCTGGTTGGATGCTTCAGCCTATCCATTAGCCTGGGCATAATATGGGGATGATCTGATCAACTTGAACCCCATGTCATCGGCAAACTTTCTAAACTCTGTCGATATAAAGACCGATCCTCCATCGGTCGTGATGGTCTGAGGAATCCCAAACCTATGGATGATGTGCTCTTTCATGAAATTAATTACATCTTTTGTTGCCACTGACCTCATGGGTACCGCTTCCACCCATTTTGTGAAATAATCTGTGACAGCCAGAATCCATTGGTGGCCTTTGCTGGATGGCGGGTTAATCTGGCCAATCATATCCATGGCCCATCCTCTGAATGGCCATGGCTTGATGATAGGATTCATTACTGATGCCAGCACCATCTGAATCTTGCCGAACCTCTGACATGCCTGACATCCCTTGTAATACTTAAAACAATCCTCAAGCATGGTAGGCCAATAATATCCCGATCGCCTAACCAGCCACTTCATCTTATGAGCCGATTGGTGCGTGCCGCAGGCTCCCTCATGAACCTCATGTAAAAGCCGATTTGACTCCGAAGGCCCCAGACATTTAAGCAGCAGTCCTTCTAAGGTCCTATAGAACATGTCATCCCCTATCAGAACATACTTCATAGCCTTGAATCTTGTCCTTCTAGATGCCCCCCGAGCCGAATACTTCAAATAATTGAAGATATCGGCTCTCCAATCTCTAGGTTCCAGAAACTGAACCTCGACATCGATGCCATTGGCTGTTTCATTGTACCCAGAGGCCATCTGCACCAAACTGTTGGCCTCTTTTTTCAGTGTCATGCGTATCCAGTGGAAATTAGTGTACCTGAACTGTGACATCAACTCTCGGCATTGCACCCATATCGGAAAAAGAGCCTCGCGCTCACACCTATATTCTTCCGTGAGCTGAGAGATCACCAACTTCGATTCTCCAAATATTTCCACTACCTCAGCACCGGCTTCCAGGAGTAACTCCATTCCCTTGCGGACAGCCTCATACTCCACTATGTTGTTAGTGCATGGAGTGGTAACCCTGATGGAAAAGGAATAAGTCGCCCCTCGATGCGATACCAAAAGGATTCCCACACCGCACCCATCATCACAGGCCGATCCGTCGAAAAACATGGCCCAGGCACGTATGAAAAGTGCAGCCACATCGGTGTTGATCCTATCTGCAATGAGATCCGCCAGTGCCTGACCCTTGACTACTTTCGCCGGTTGATATCGGATGTCGAACTCCGATAGAGCGAACATCCACTTCCCAAGTCAGCCTTTTAGGGCAGGGGCCGACAGCATATGCTTTATGACATCCGATTTGCAAATGACGATCGTCTCCGCCGAGAGCAATATATGACGAAGCTTTGAACATGTAAAGAATAAACAGAGGCATCGCTTCTCAATCTCAGGATACCTGTTCTCGGCATCCAACATGCGCCTGCTGAGGTAGAATACAACCCTCTCCTGATCGTCATGCTTCTGAACTAGCACCGAGGCGATAGACGTGTCACCCACGGATAGGTACATGTAGAAGGGTCCGTCTTGTTGTCGAGGAACCAACACTGGGGGCTTCGACAAGTATTCTTTGATTTCGTCAAAAGCTTGCTGCTGCTTTGCCCCCTAGCGAAACTCGTCATCGGACTTGATCTTCACTAGACCCATGAATGGCTCTATACGCACAAACAGATTGGAGATGAATCGTCTGACAAAGTTGATTTTGCCAATGAGCTTCTGCAACTCCTTCTTTGTAGTGGGTGGCTTCATCGTCTTCACAGCTTCTTGACTCTTTAAGCCAATCTCAATTCCTCATTCATGCACTAGGAATCCCAAGAACTAACTGGCTGATACACCAAAGGCACATTTCTTTGGGTTCATTCTGAGCCCAAACTTCCGAGTCTGCTCCAAGACCTAACGTAAATCTTCCAGATGCCCCCCAGTCGATACGGATTTGACCACGACATCATCAATGTAGATTTCCACCAACTTGCCGATGAGATCATGAAAAATGTAGTTCATGGCGCGTTGATATGTTGCACCGGCATTTTTCAATCCAAAGGTCATAACCACATACTTGAACAAGCCGACCGCGCTGGGAACTCTGAACGCGGTCTTGTACACATCCTCCGGGGCCATAAAGAACTGATTGTAGCCAGCATTTCCATCCATAAAGCTCAGCATCTTATGACCAGCAGCCGCATTGATCAATGTTTCCACGATAGGCATCGGATACTCATCCTTTGGTGTTGCTCTGTTGAAGTTTTTGAAATCCACGCAGACTCTCCATCGGCCATCTTTCTTCTCCACAGGGATTGATGAATCCCGCATCCAACATCTTTTGTACCTCTTTCTTGACTTCTTCTAGAACTTCGGCCTTCATCTGGCGTTGCCGTTGTTGAAACGGCCGAAATCCGTTCTTGAGCGGGAGTCGATGCTCAACGATGCTTCTATCTAGACCGGGCATCTCCATATAATCCCATGCGAAGCAATCTCGGTATTCTCTCAATAGTGTTATCATCGGCTCTCGTAGGCTCGGGTCCAACTTTTTGCTGATAACTGCCGACCGCGGCTTATCACCGGGACCGATGTCGACTTCCTCTAGAACATCAGCTGATGTAAACCCGAATCCTAACTTGTCATCACCTATTAAGTCAATGGTGAATGCAGATGACTCGTCGTCACCTGTCAGGTTGATGGTGAAGATAGAAAAATGACCAAAGAAAAATTTTGTCCAACCGCATGGGCTGGCCATTCTCGTATTTCCATTAACATCCATCATTGTACACCCATTAATTAGCCGACTGTTAGAGCAGGCTACATTTAGCACATGATTACATAGTCTTAACTCCGAACAAGAATTGAATATTTTTTGCGGTCGATCGTTGGGATCGGCCTCTAATAACTCGCCACACTATGCAGTGTGCCATGAAGTGTCTACTCTGTGAGGCCAATGGATAAGACCAGCCTCAATCCATTTTTTCTATCCTCGGTCCGATCACAATCCTTTAGAGCAACCCCGGAGATCGGCACTTATCCTTCCACATCCCGCATATTCATGTCCGCGAGCGAGACTTCGCTGGAGTGATCTGCAGGAACCACCTCCACCTCGTCGCCATCCCATTGGACCAAATATTGATGCATTGTGGAAGGAACGCAGTAATTGGCATGAATCCAATCTCTCCCAAGCAGCGCTGTGTATGTGCTCTTACTGTTGACGATTAAGAACGAGGTTGGGATGGTCTTGCGGCGAACTATCAACTCTACGCTGAAGACCCCCTTCACCTCTGTTGGCTGACCGTTGAAGTCATTGAGCATAACATTGGTCTTGATGAGGTCAGCAGTAGAACGACCCAACCAGCGCAAAACTGAATATGGCATCAAGTTGATTGCAGTGCCAGTGTCGACCAACATCCTATTGACCAGCTTGCCGTATATTAGGCCCTTGAGATATAGGCCCTTAAGGTGCTTATAGCTCTTCTCCCTGGGTTTCTCGAAGATGATCGGCTGCGGGCCGAGGTCCAACTGTGCGAAAGCCAACTCTTTAGATTGAGGTGCCTGAAATTCTGACGGGAACACGAACACCATGTTCAAATCAGCCGATGGGTTCTTATCGGCTTTTGGCCGCTTGACGCGCCACTCCTTCCTCGGGGGGCGCCGTTCTTTCTTCTGCGGGCGCCTGACTTGCTCCGCAAGATCCGGGCATGCTTTCCTCAGCATGTCGAGGTATTTTGCTTCTGCCTCTTCCAAGATGCATAGGCGTTGCACCCTGCGCTTCTGCGAGCGGCTGAGCCCGTCAGGACACCATTGTGGCCGGTGGAACTTGTTCTCCTCCAGCTCGGGATCATCTTCAGGTGGCCGTGTAGTACGACCATCGCGACCCACTTTGGGTCCCAAGCACTGGAATACCGAAGTCCCACTTGACTGGTGTCCCCAAGGCCTGCACTCTAGACAATCATCAATAGTAGGCAATCGGCTCATACTAGAATTCCAGCAATACTTGAAGAACGGGCAGTGCCAGTGATTGCGTATGGCTTGTCGTCTTCCAAGCGTTCTTCCCATGCGGTGCTTGTACTGTTCTTCCTCCAATTCATACTGGCGAAGTAGCTTGTACTGATATTCATATTTTTCAAGAAGTCGGTCGGAATATGGGATTTGATTGCGGATATGGCGCACTTGTTCTTCCGTGATGTTCTACCGCTCCGACTTGTCTTCAATATAGGGCCTTTTGCCGGAAACGGCCTCTCTCTTTTGCTTGTCATGGCGGCGTATAGGTCCCACCATGTTGATATGGAATGCAAAATTCTGGCACTCCCTTCCAGGATCTGACAGCTCTACCATGTTAGCTTGTGGGAATGGTTGACTGTCAACCTTCATCGTATGCTGTGCAAGAATTAATCGGCCTTGCTCAATAGCCGATTGCACCTGTCGACGTAACTCCTTGCAGTCGTTCGTGGCATGGGTGAACGAGTGGTGCCACTTGCAGTATGGCCTTCCTTGTAGGTCTTGTGTCATCGGGAACTTATGATTCTCTCGAAGCTTCAACTATTTCTCTTTGAGCAGCAGATCGAATATCTGCTCCACCTTGGACACATCAAAGTCAAAGCCCTTTTCCCTTCTGCTTGACCCACTTGCACAGGATGGGGTTTGCCCCCTGGGTCCACTCTGCCACTGCCATTTCTTCTTCATCAGACTCGTCAGAATCATCTGCCTAGGCCATATTCACCTGGCGCTTGAACTTTTCTTGGTACAGCTCAGGGTGATAGCGTTCATATGTTGTGAGCTTCTTCATCATGTGCACCAGAGAGTTGAAATCCAACTAGAAAGCCAGATCCTTGATCGCCTTTGCGAGGCCCAGAACTGCCAAGTCGACTGCCTCCTTTTCAGTGATGCGTGATGAGTAGCACCGGTTCTTGACCTCCCTGAAGTGCTGCACATATTCTGACATAGTTTCCCCTCGCTTCTGCCTGACTTTGGCAAGGTCGGCAATCCCGTCATCTGTAGCCTCCATGTGGTACTGAATATGGAACTGATCTTCTAGCTGTTTCTAGGTACGGATTGAATCTGGAACCAATGACGTGTACCATCCAAATGCTGGACCCGTGAGAGACTGGCAGAAGAATCAGACCCGCAGAGGATCCGACATGGAGATCATCACGAGATGTGTCAGGTACCGGCTCACATGCTCCATGGAGCTAGATCCCTTCGATCCATTGACTTGGTGAACTCAGGGAGCGAATACTTGGGTGGTAAGGGGATCGAGTCGTATTCGCTTGGGTATGGCTTGGAATAGCCAATTGCCTTCCTCTTGGGTAGTATGCCGAACTGATCTCTCAGTATCGTCCTGATCTTCTCCACACCGATAACTCCTAGGGCTGAGGGCTCAATACTCGGCCCGGTAGCGTACTTCGCTAGCCATGCTTGCTTCTCCGCATCAGTTCCTGAAGGTGCTGCACTTGTCAGTTGCCCTGGGCGCGTCTAGTTGACATTGTCGGGTATGTAGATGCACGTGTAGCCATGCGATATTTTCTTGGGTGGCTCACTCAGAAACTGGCCCTCTCCGGGATCACTGCCGATCTTGTAGACGACATAGATCGGCGAACTCCGTGGCTCTGGAGCTGTGAGTGAGTATGGCAATGGTGGCCTAGATTGAAGTGCAGCTTCTCCCCGGTGACAACCCAAGACTAGTCCTGATGGGGAGTACTGGTTCTTGATCACCTCTTGAACAACACGATGTGCCACATGTTCTATCTCATTCATCAGGCTTTCAGAATGCCGATGGAGTAAGTGAGCCACCATGTAGTTCATCTCTTGGTGCAAGGCTCTGGTGCGCTCCTCTCACGGCATGGACAAATCTATATTGTCAAGAGCACCTTCAAACAAGAATCCCCTCCTCCTGATGCCATGGTGGCGGGTCCTCTCAAAAGAGCCGATGAGATCGACTTCAAACTGAGCTTTGACTTTATCATATTTCTGCTTGTATTCAGGAGTCAGCTCTTCATACGTGACGGGCTTGGTGGCCAGTGGATCCGGCGCTTGATTCTGGGATCCGGTCATCCCAGCGGTTGACGTCGTTGTCGATGAATGTCCCACCGGGCGTGCCAGAATGTGTTGTCGGTCAAAACCCACCGGCAAGTAGTGACAGGCAACACGAGGAGCCGGGAGGCTGCCGGGGCGCTGGCTGGCACCAGTCCCTCGGTCAACGGCCCAGATCCTGGCACATGCCTATTGCTTCCATAGTCGCAGGGCGTGCCACCTGACCTATACCTGATCAGAAAGGTGCAAAACGTGTTTCAGTGATTCGCCTGCATGCATAGACACGTGTAAACATTAGTCCGAACCACGATCGGCTCCCCGGGACGACTCTTGCATCGGCTTTAAAGAGTCGATCGAGTCCCGGTCAGTCAGATCTGTATATCCGGATTTTGATAAATGAAGCATATAACCGTAATAACTTGCTGCAATTACATTTAGTTAATCCAACCCACGATGGTAAAAGCCTCACTACTAGATCGGAACATCCTACATGTAATTAGGCCTAACGAACATGATAGACAGCTAAACTTTAACCAGAATAGAGGGCTAAGAAATAGCAAGAGCTAATTCCCGGATCAATCCCCACTAAGACTAAAGCAAAGCATCTACTACGTCGCCAGAACATCCAATCCGTTTGCAATGCCTAAACAAGCAGATATTTAACCAATTCTTAAAGAATAAGAACACACCATAACAGATCGGATCTACTAGTTGGAATAAAGCAAGGCGTTACTCCTGCACGACTAATTCCACGTAGCAAGAAATAGTACAAGATTGAAAATATGGTCATGCATGAATAACATGATATTTGCAGATGATAAGCGTGTAAGCACATAATAAATCTACTAAAAACATGCAGCAAATACCAGGATAACTAGCATTACTCGCCATCAAAAATGCTTCAGCACGAGTAATACCAAAGGTAAAAGCAAGAACAATACTGCCTTGATCGCAAGAAACGATCAAGGCAGCATGGTGCTTACTTGGATGAAACCCTAGAAACTGGGGTGGCGGTGCGCCGTGGTTTGTTGTTGTTGAACGTGAATGACGTCCTCCTTTCACGAATGTCAAAGGGTACATATTTATAGTCCGTAGACTTGGAACACAATCTAAACCAACACGTCCATGATGGACTCTAACCCTAACTGAACTGAACTAAATATAAAGATACATGGCCCATATGGTCCAAATGCTCGCGCAGGAGCCAATTCATAAGCCTTCTTTAATTTCTACACTAAGCCCAACTTGCTCGTGGCCCATTAATTAACCTTGTTAATTTATGGCGATAACAGTTGTATGATCATCTTACAGAATCCTTCCCCTAGTGCCCTTTTGATGGTGTTGCTTTATAATGATATCTATGTAGGGCTCGTTGTTGCTTTTGTGCACTAACCTTATAGCCGAGACTTTATTTGATCTACTGCGAATGGCAAGCAAGGTGGACATACATGTGGTTGAGCAAGATTGCCCACGATCATAGGCTTCTTTTGATTTAAATGAACTTCTTTTCAAGGAAAGATGCCTCCATTTTTTTCTCAATTCAACAAAGTTTTGACTCACACATCATCTAACCTAGTAGAGTCCTTGTGTCACCTATCCTTTAAAGTAGCACCAAGGTAAGCCTCTCCAGTTCTGAAATGACGCATAGGCACCAATGAAAAGAGCGCACCATGTTGCACATACACGCAAAAGGGTGTCCCACTCAGGTCCATCTTCATCCACCGCGTTGGTTTGTGTCTCTAAACTCCCTCATGCCCCTGATTCTTGAGCTCTGAATGAATTTTTAAGTCAAATCCTTTCAATTGAGCTCAAATAAAATTAATCAACATGCCCCACTTGCTCTACATACTTTCTATGGTTGGCTTGCATAAGTTCTATTCTTTGCTTATCATCTTGATGCTTGTCAACAATATCTTTAGGAAAGCTTGGTCATCTAAGTTATTGATGTTTGTGATATGGTTAAATGATACGATCTTCGCTCTTAATTCTTAAGTGCTTGAGAAATTTTATTTGAAAAACTTAAAAAACCTTTGCAAGCTCTTTTTTGATATGCCAAAGTCCTACCAAAGCCATATGATGAGTTACCTTGAAAACCTTATGCATATGCTGCTTGTCTTTGTATTGAGCTTTGTCAAATTGTTGTGACCCTTGGAGAAATTATTTTCAAGCTTTCATGATCAACATTCATGTGCACACCATATACCCTCTTGCTATGCTCCTATGAGAAGTTAGCATTGTACTATTGTTGAACATTTTAGCATCACGAATAAATCCGTAAGTGCACGGATACCATTGTAGCTTTCACCTCAGAGTATTTCAAGGGTTATCGAATCCACAGGGAATGTGTGTGCACTAACTTCTATTCTAGTCGGTCCAAGGACACACCAAGATAGGTAGAAGGATAGAGAGGGTTCCTAAGATAGCACTATAGCTAAGTTAAAGGTCGATCTCTCGGGCACAATACTTGCTTCGGACATCGGCTTACACCTGGTCTGCCAGGCGACTCCGGCCAATAGCTCTACGCTATATCCGAATGTGGAGGATTACAAAGGACCAATAGGGCTGTCACCAACTATGGCCTACCTATAACAAACCATGGGATACAAGGCAAACGAAGGATAACCTCTAGCCTAGACACCACGTCTACGCTATAGATTACTACTGCAGTCTAACTACATTTGGTACCCCATAGCAAACTACAACACTCTATCCGAATACAGAGCGACGAACCCACGAGTAAGAGAATTGGTCTCACTCAACTACAAGCACGACTAGCATCTACTATACCAAGTAAAATACTAGAGATAGGAATCACATATACTTACTAATACCCTAAAAATGTAGCAGCACCCATAGAGGTACAAGCTGGGGAAGAGCGCCGACACCCCGGCACCTCTCCCAAACTATTATCTCACTCTCATAGAGGTACAAAATGGAGAAGAGCATCAATGACCGGCGCCCCTACTGAGTACCTCTACCCTCTCTCCTATTCTAAGACAACTTTAAACCAAGAGAAGTCTTGTGGAGCACTTGATGGATGTCTTCATTTGGAGCCCCTCCCCTCATATTTATAGAGGGGCTACATGGTGCTTTTGGCTGGGGAATGAGGTGAAGTCACCTGGAACTGACACTGGGAGCAAATGAGGAGCTGCCACATGTTTGAGTTGAGGCAGTGGGGCCCACGAGCTGGTCGGCCAACCATGGTGGTCGGCCGACGGCCTAGTGGTGCCAACTGCCCCTAACTTTGGTTGTCGGGTCGTCCTGGGCTGCCTTGTACTAATCCCATGTGTCATGTCCTGTCCTAAGCTGATTTGCTTTGGTCTTTGACCTTGTTTGGATCCAATTGAGCCTGAACACATGCTCTGATTGGTCGACGTCTTTTTCCTTGGATTGAGGAGTGTGTTTCCATGCTCTTGAGGTGTGTTTTCTGCCTTATTTCACCTGCATACAAATATTTACCAACACTTGTGGAAATGGTTAGTAATAAACCCCTACCACTAGGTTGATATTCATATTTTATGTATTTATGCAGGGATTGACGACCTAAATTTGGTGTTTAGGAGCCGTCAACAACACCCCCACACTTAGCCTTTGCTCTTGAGTACGAAATACACCATAGTGTCCCCCATGTGGTGCTGCATGTCATTTTTCAATGATCCTTGTTCCTTCAGCTGCTGGTACACACCTTTTCAGCAAGCCATCAGAACAAACTCTGTAGAGGTACAGATCATCCCACAAGTGGAGTCTACTTTCATAGATCCACTTTTTCTTGCTTTCTCCTGGTGGTACATATCTTGAAACCATAAAGTTCACAATATTTACGTACCAGGGGGTAGAGTCCGTTACCTTCATCAGCATGTCATCCCGAAGGCAATCATTTATTAGTAGTTCCTTCGTGTTAGTACAATGCATACGTGACAAATGATCTGCAACATAGTTTTCTATTCCTTTTTTAATTTTTATTTCAAGGTCAAATTATTGGAGTAGAAGGATCCATCGTATCAAGCAGGGTTTAGCATCTTTCTTAGTGAGCATATATTTCAATGCAGCATGATCGGTGTAAACAATGATCATAACTCCTACTAAGTAAGATCTAAACTTGTCTATGGCAAAGACAATGGCAAGGAGCTCTTTTTTGGTGGTGACATAGTTTAGTTGAGCTCTTGTTAGAGTCTTGCTAGCATAAGCGATCGCGTGATGCTTCTTGTCCTTAGTTTGGCCAAGAACGGCTCCTATGGCATAGTCACTAGCATCACACATGATCTCAAATGGTAGCGTCCAATCTAAGGGTAGGATGATTGGTGCTGAGATGAGTTCCTTTTTGAGGGTGTGAAAGGCAACGAGGCACTCATCGGTAAAGTCAAAGGGTGCATCCTTAGCTAAGAGGCTCATGAGGGGTCTAGCAATTTGAGAAAAGTCTTTGATAAAACAACGATAGAACCCAGCATGGCCTAGGAAGCTACGGATTCCCTTAACATTGATAGGAGGTGGAAGCTTTTCTATAACTTCAATCTTGGCTCGGTCCACCTCTATCCCTCGTTCAGAAACAAGGTCCCTAAGATGATGCCTTCGCGAACCATGAAGTGGCATTTTTCTCAATTAAGCACCAAGTCTTTTTCGCGGCATCATTGCAAGACCTTGTCTAGATTCTCAAGACAGTGATCAAAATTTTTTCCACAAATGGAGGAGTCATCCATAAAAACTTCCATGATTTCTTCAATCGTATTTGACAAAATAGACATCATTCACCTTTGAAATGAGGTGGGTGCATTGCATAACCCGAATGACATCCTACGATAGGCATAGGTTCTATAGGGGCATGTGAAAGAGGTCTTGCTTTGATCATTGGGGTGGATGGGGATTTGGTGATAACCATAATACCCATCAAGGAAACAAAAGAAAGAATGATTTGCAAGTTGTTCCAACATTTCATCAATAAAGGGCAGCGGGAAGTGATCCTTCTTTGTAGCCTTGTTGAGTTTCCTATAGTCAATACACATCTTCCATCCACAAGGGAGACGTTGAGCGATCAGCTCATTCTTGTCATTAGGAACAACTATCATCCCTCCCTTTTTAGGCACTACCTGAACGGGACTAACCCACTAACTATACGGCACGGGGTAGATAATCCCGGCATCTAGGAGTTTCAGGACCTCCTTCTTGATGACCTCCCTCATCGTATTATTCAACCTCCTCTGACGTTCCCTCGAAGGTGTGATAGCAGAATCCAAGGGAATGCGATGGGTACAAAGAGCTGGGCTAATTCCCTTGAGATCTTGAAGGGAATATCCCAAAACAGTTCGGTGTTTCTCTAGGATGGTGATGAGTCTCGCGGATTCTTCTTCCGATAGTTTGTCACAAATGATTACGGGAGACTCAGTATCACCGTGGAGGAAGGCATAACAGAGGCCTGTGTGTAAGGGCTTTAACTCAATCCAAGGTCTACGGTGAATCTCGAACTTAGATAAATCTACAGGTCCGGTAGAATCCTCCTCCTCCTCGATGAACTGTTGAACATCTTTTTCAAGGAGGGATTCTGGTAAGTCAACTAGGAGAATTCCCTTCACCTCCTTAATCGGTTCAGAGTCTAGGGATGGTTCTATCATCAAATTTGTGGCTCTAGCGATTTCGACAGAAATGGTTTCCTTCCCTAGACGGACATCGATCTTACCTTGAGTCGAAGCATCCATGAGCAATTTCTCAATGAGGTGCCCAATCAGGAGATCAAAGTCATGGACATCAAAAATGTGAAGTTCAAGGATTACATCGATGTCCTTGTGCCTAATAGACAAGTTCTACAAAATCCCACCTCCTTCTAGGATTTCTCCAGAAGAAGTCCGGAAGGTTTTGTCGGTACGAACTAATGGCACATCTCTAAAAAGGTAGAATGCACATTCACCAGAGATTATGTTGGCTCCGATAGTGGGACTGTAGAGGGTGTCTACCAGGGTTCCTCTTATGGTGCTAGGAATAGTTGAAGGAGGAGAGCTGATCCGAAGAATTTCTGGAGACAGCTCAATCTCTCTTGACCACTCACTGCTCATAATGGCCATCAGCTACTTAACATTTTCTTTATGGAAGGCAGTTTCTATAGGATCTATGGAAGCAACAGGAATTGGTGGTTTCCTCTTGCATAAATAATTTGAGGTGTTTTCGAAATCTTCAAAGAGTTTGTCCTCGAATTTGAAAGGGAGTTCTAGAGGTTGAATTTCTTCTTTGTCCGGAACTCATGATTCGGGAGAGGATTCTAGAGCTGAATCTGAGGTTGTGGGAAATGGAAGATCGGATTCGGCTACTAGAATATCCACATGGCTTGATGTACGCTCTTCTCGGGAGGGTTTGGATATGGATGCGAAGGAATTGTTTTTGGTGATACATTCTAGGATTTCCATGCCTTCGATCGGAGTCTTGTGGGAAAATGACCCTCCAGCCCTTACATCAATACGAGAGGCGAATTCCTTGTCGAGTCCCAAGAAAAAGTGTTGAAGCAACATATGATTGGGTATGGACAAGATAGGGCCGGATTTTACTAGGAGTGAAAATCTTGTCCAAGCCACACCTATGGTTTCCTCCTCACTCTGCTGAAAGCAGAGGATATCCTTTTGTAGAGTGACAATATGGCACTCAGGAAAAAATCGAAGACAGAACTAGTCTCTGAGTTTAATGCAGCTACCATTCACACTCTCTATGTTTTTTGTGTACCATTGTCTACCCTCCTCTATGAGACAAAAGGGGAACAACTTCCACCTAAGGCTATCATGTGTCATGCCCGCCAAGGCATAGCATGAACACGTCTGCTCAAACTCCTGCAGATGATGGTATGGGTTTTCGTCATCTAACCTAGAGAAGCAACCGTTCCCCGGCAACAGTGCCAGAAAGCTTGTTGGGTATTTTAGCGTTACAAATAAATCCGCAAGCGCAAGGATACCATTGTATCTTTCACCTTAGAGTATTCCAAGGGTTATTGAATCCACAGGGAACATGTATGCACTAACTTCTATTCTAGTCGTTCCAAGGACACACCAAGATAGGTAGAAGGATAGAGAGGATTCCTAAGATAGCACTATAGCTAAGTTAAAGGTCGATCTCTCGAGCATAATACACGCTTCGGGCATCGGCTTACACCTGGTCTGCCAGGCGACTCCGGCCAACAGCTCTACACTATATCGGAACATAGAGGATTACAAAGGACCAATAGGGCTATCACCACTTATGGCCTACCTCTAACAAATCATGGGATATAAGACAAATGAAGGATAACCTCTAGCCTAGACACCACGTCTATGCAATAGATTACTACTACAGTCTAACTATGTTTGGTACCCCGTAGCAAACTAAAGCACTCTTTGTGAATACAGAGTGATGAACCAGCGAGTAAGAGAACTAATCTCACTCAACTACAAGCACGACTAGCATCTACTATACTAAGTAAAATACCAGAGATAGGAACCACGAATATTTACTAATACCCGAAGAATGTAGCAGCATCCGTAGAGGTACAAGCAAGGGCAGAGTGCCGACACCCCAGCACCTCTCTCGAACTATTCTCTCACTCTTGTAGAGGTAGAAAATGGAGAAGAGCGATGACGACCAGCGCCTCTCCTGAGTACCTCAACCCTCTCTCCTATTCTATGACAACTCTAAACCAAGCGAAGGCTTATTGATCACTTGATGAATGTCTTCATTTGGAGCCCCTCCCCTCATAAGAGCTGCCACATGCTTGAGTTGAGGCAGTGGGTCCACAAGCTGGTCGGCTGACCATGGTGGTCGGCCAACGGCCTAGTGGCGCCAACCACCCCCAACATTGGTTGTCAAGCCGTCCTGGGCTGCCTTGTCCTAATCCCATGTGTCATGGCCTATCCTAAGCTGATTTTCATTGGTCTTTGGGCTTGTTTAGATCCAATTGAGCCTGAACACGTGCTCTGATTGGTCGACGTCTTTTGCCTTGGATTGAGGAGTGTGTTTCCATGCTTTTGAAGTGTGTTTTCTGCCTTATTTCACCTGCATACAAATATTTACCAACACTCATTGAAATGTTTAGTAATAAACCCCAACCACTAGGTTGATATTCACATTTTATGTATTTATGCAGAGATTGACGGCCTAAATTTGGTGTTTAGGAGCCGTCAACAACCATCCACTTTTATCACATAAAATAAAAGCTCCATGATATGTATTGGTCTCTCTCTCTCTCTCCATCTATTGTTACAAAAGAGACAAGGGCTATCTAAAAAAATATGGACACATGAAGGCCCAAGCATTCAAAAAAAATTGAGCACGTGAAGGTTGAAGAAAAAAAGAAAACAAAAAAAGGAAAAAAAAGAAAGATAGCCATGTTCTCGTCAAAAAAGATTACAAAAGGAGTTTTCATCCACCATTACCATCTACTATATCCATACACATGCACATCTTGATCTGATTGGATGACTAGTTTTTCTCCTTGGATCCGGTTTTTGACATTGCAATATATGTGATGCAATTATGCCTTATCATTCATACCTACCTTGAGCTCCACATATATCCACCACTAAAAGTAGGATGAAGAAAAGTCAAGTCAAATGCCTTGGTGAGGACATATACACATTGAGCGATCTAAGAGAATCAAATGAAGAGATAAGCAAGGCTTGTTTTGAAAACACATAAAAATTTTCCCAAGCTACTTGACATAAGGAGTTGAGGTGACTTGATCCGAAACTGTTCCATTCTTTAACTGCCCAAGATGGAATGATAGACACAACAAAGCTCACAAGTGCAAGATGAGGTACGGAATATCTCTTATGCTTGCTACATTCCTTTGGAAGTCATGTTTTATCTTAGTCCTTTCTCCTTCACTCGAGGACGAGCAAAGGCTAAGTGTGGGGGTGTTGTTGACGGCTCTTAAGTACAAAATTTATGTCGTCGACTCCTACTTGAACACGCCATGAATGAACATAAATAGTAATGGTAGGAGTTATCATTAACCTAGTTCCACATGTATTGTATGCATAGCTATTTCAGGAACACATGTTGGGAATAAGAGCAAAACACGCAGAAGGCGCCACAGGAATTCACAGAAGATCCTATACAGCACCACATAAGGATTGAGGGTCCACATGACATGTCAAATCAACTCAACTTCAGGCCGTCCACCCCGCGATCCCCATAAGGATCCCACAAGGAGTATACTGACCAAAGATGGGTCCAAATGGTGTCAACAAGGGTGTGGCCGAACCCCTATTGAGCCAAACCGGGCCCATCTTTCTCGTGCAGTCTCACACTGACTTCCTGAAGCAGCTTCTACCAAGGAGGCTGCCATGTGGGGTCAGCCGAATCTAGCCAAAAGCCCATCCAGGTGCATTTTGACGTGGAGTAGCCCCTAAGCATCCTCAACCCCCGTGGTTAAGGTTACCATAAGAAGAGATGGCGGGATATTTGATGTTATCTTCTTGAAGGTGGGGCCCACATGTTTGCTTAGCCCCCACTCTTCCTCTCCACTATAAAAGGAGGTCTCCCCTCCTCATTCCACACACCACCACCACCAAGACCACCACCTTCTTGTGAAGATGTAGCACTCCACTCCATGGCAAAGCTCTTCCTAGGCTAGTCCTTAGAGTAGGGAGAGGGAGAGGTAGAGAGAGAGAGGAAGTAGCTTGGAGGAGTGCTGAGTTCAGCACTCTACCTCGGATATGTACCTCTACAGATGCTGGCTTCCTCCGGTATGAGTAAGTATTTTTTTTTATTCCTGTATTGCATAGTATCTATACTTGAGTGAGATCATTTCTCTTACTCGCAGGTTCGTCGTTGCTATGTATTTATACAAAGTGCCGTAGTTTGCTACAAGGATCCAAATGTAGTTAGACTGCGGTAGTAATCAATGGTATATACGTGGTGTCTAGGCCAAGGGTTACCTTCATTTGCCTTATATCCCACGATTTGTAGAGGTAGGCCGCAGGTGGTGACAGCCCTGTTGGACCCTTGTAACCCTCCATGTTCGGATATAGCGTAGAGATATTGGCCAGAGTCTATTGACCATTTCAGGGGTAAGTTGGTGCCCGAAGTGAGTCTTTCCCAAGAGATCGACCTTGAACTCTTCTATAGTGCTACTACAGGAATCCTCTGTACCCTCCGCCTACATTAGATGGTTGGTTTTCCTTGGACTACTAGAGTTGTGGGTATACACACATGTTCCCTCGGATTCAATACCCTTGGAATACTCTTCTCTGATGGGAAAGCTACAGTTGTATCCATGCGCATGAGGAATCACTTTCGCAATCGTTAAAATACCCAACACTTAGAACATTCTATACCGCCATAGTCGTGGCATTGTGGCTTCGTGAGTTGTTGATGGATCCGCCGGTGGTTGAAAAACGGATACCGCCTATCCTAATGAACTATGACTGTCAAGGTGAACAGTTTGAAAGACAATATGAAGTCATCAAGGAATGTGAAAAGGTGGTTGAAATCTATCAGAAAAATGAGAAACTCCGGAGTAATAGCATTGGACTATGTTCAAAGTGCTAAAAATCTAGCAGATCCTTTTACTCAAGGTCTTTCGCGGAATGAGATTGACGAGGCATCGAGTGAGATGGGATTGAGACCCACATGAGAGTTAAGTCATAGTGGTAACTGGTTCTATTTGATTGGAGATCCTGCGAAGTTGGACAACAAAACAAACTATTGATTAACTGAGAAGGAGAGTACTATTGTACAAACCCACTCCGTTGAAGATGCACTCTCTCCTTTTTCTGCATGGCAGGTTGTTGAATACCTTAATGTGATCCAAGTGGCTTCTTGGAAGCAAAGATGTCCTACATAAACATCTTTTGAGGAGCACACCTATATGAGTTCGGCTGTTAGACAAAGTCTATGAGATCGGATAATCTCTAGAAACAAATGAAAGGCAAAGGAGTACAACTTATATGCTCCAAACAGAGAGGATGCAATTTACATCCTAGTACCAGTTAAGTGTCTAAATGAAACTTGTTTGCACACAACTGTCAATTCAAGGCAAAGTCCATTGTTTAGTTGTGGGCAAGTGTAACTTAGATTCTAAGTGGATGTTCAACCTTGTACAGGTGTCCATGGTAACAACAGTATATCAAAATAGCATTGGAATGATAAGTTCATATCTATGCCTTGGAATTTGGTGGGGATTGTTGGATTAATTGGGCCTAGAGCCTATTATGTCAATTAATCAAATAATTCCAAAGACAAAAATGGAAGAGCAGGATATGTTGGGGGTATTCGGACATATATCAATAGTATCCGGGTTTCCAATCGAATGTCCGTTGTCCAGAGTGTTCGGACATATACCCAGAGTATCCGGGCTGTCGATCGGATGTCCGAACATATGTCCCGAGTATCCAAACATATACCCGGAGTATTCAGGTTGCAGAGCCGAGCCAAGCATGTTTTGCAGTTTTCAATCTCTATTAATGGCTAGTAGTTAACGCTGAGTGATGACTGTAAATAACTAGTAACTAACGATTGATGGCTGGCCACTAATAATCAGTAACTGATGTTAATTGTGGTGGAGGTTACTGGTAACAGTCGATTAATGGCTATCATTGCTGCAATTGGGGTTCCGAAAAGCTTACTAGGCTCTACATATACTAGCTCTCCTCTCCTCTTCCATACGGGTGAACACACTCTACATTCCACTACCGTTGCTGCGTTTTGCATCTCCGTTTCAGAAGCCTAGGCGCACAGGCTTTCTGGAAAAGCAAGCCTCCGGAACTCCATCCCGTTCGAGGCTCCGCACCGAGTGGAGGGTGATCAAGTTTTTGGGGAGCGTACTTGCGCGATTGCTCGCTGTGAACAGCTACATCCACTACTACAATAAACCTAACCGAGGCGATCAAAAATTATTTTTCGAGGCGGGCAGGCCCAACCATCTCGGATGCATAGTCACGGTTAATCGTGGCTTAACTGAGGCGATGTCCATGCCCGCCTCGGTAAATCAAATAAAAAAATATAAAAAAGAATAACCCATGACTAGCCCGCTGAGCCTATCACGGGCCCGCCAAGCCCATATGAGCTGTGCAACGCTCACCGCCCGCCCACCGCCCGCAGTAGCCCCAGCAATGCCGCCACCGCGTAGCCCCCGCCCTGCCGCCACCAGATCTGGCACCACCGTGCCAGCCCCAACCCTGCCACGCCGTTGCCACGACGGCGACGCCCCGCCGCACTTTGCCCCCACTGCACTCCGCCCCCTGTTCTGCCAGCCCACCGCGTGCGAGAGGATGCACCACCGTGAGGTCCGCGCGAGGATGCGCAGCCGTTCGCCATGAGGTCCCCATCGGAGGGAGAGAGAGGAGGAAGTGCGGCTCTGGGAGGAGAGGGAGGAGGGAGTCGAAGGGAGAGAGAGAGAGAGAGAGAGAGAGAGAGAGAGAGAGAGAGGGAGGGAGGGAGGAGGGTCTGTTGGTGGCCGCCGCCTGTAGGGAGGAGTTGGGTGGGGAAAAATGAGAGGATAGAGCTAGGGTTTGTGCGAAGTGAGTACTTATATAGGTGCTCACAACTGGGCTTTTTGGCTAGCTGGCTGAATTTGATTTACAGATGCGGTTGAGTTACAAAATCCGCCTCGGTTAATACATTAACCGAGGCGTTTATGTTAAAACAACTGTCTCAGTTAATAGACATTGATCGAGGCAGACATTTTAAGGCACCCACCTCAGTTAATCGATTTTGCGAGGCGGTTTTTTAACCGTCTCGGTTAATAAAAAATGACCATCTCGATTAATTGCGGGCATTAACTGAGGCGGTTACAAATCATGCTCGCCTCCAAGGCTATTTTTAATGTCGCGGTTAATGTTTTTTTAAGTAGTGATTGTCTACTTTCCAGCGTAGCCTCTGCACTGCAAACACCTGCACGGCATCAACTTTGATTGGGTATATCGAACAGACTCGACTAGTGATGTCAGGTAGCGGCCATCTAGTTCCCTCGGAACTGGCCCCGCCACTGGGTACTTCCTGAACTTCATGTTCATGTTTATTATTTTTATTACAAGCACAATTCATCATGCTCCTTTTTATGCTTATCAATGTCATGATTTATACTTTAATTTGGATTAAATTGTACCATAAAATATCTCTAATTCCAACACTAGGGACAAGGAGATTTCACAAAGTCCTACTCGAAATCCAACTCTAGCCTCCTATGTATTTACAAAGAGTCCGAGATGAAATCGGATACAACTATGCTTATTTCTTTGTCTTGTAAGCAAAGTCTTACTTTCCTTTCTCCGAGTGGGCCGTGGTCTTCGCGAGTAGTCCTTTACGGGTTATTCTGATGCCGACTCTGACGTTAGACACAAGCAAAGCTGCCAAATCCAGTAAAGAGCGTGCAATGGTCTTGGATGCCTGCCAATGAATGTCGGTTTGTTGTTTCCACCAAATGTGATGCACGAGGGTTTCCCAGGTTGGCGTCTTCTTGTGCTTTAGTAGTCGCTCGTGATGCACGGGCCTGGCCCTCGCGCTGTGCTCCTTGCTCCACAACCTGCACTGCCGAGATAAGCATCCTTGTTTTTATGCTCATTAGGTTGGCAACCAAGAATGACACAAGGCGTAGAAAAATGGATAGATATGCAATAGAAAATTTGGGTTTCTGTATATTTTTACAGATTAGGATTGCGGCTGTAAAATCCAAATAAGTGATGTTTTCTTTATTTTTAACAATTGGTAAGAGGGGTAGGTGTAGATTGAGAGCTGAAAACGGAGAGCATTCCCTGGATTTGATAATGAAATGGATGTGTTTTGCATTGGAAAAACTACCGTGACTTAATATTGTGATTTTTGAATTGTATATGGATGATACGAAAAACATAGCTACTGACATAGCAATGGCTATTCAGAAGGCTGCTACTAGATAGAGATAAGGATGTGCCACATGACTCGCTACTTAAGTGACTACGTACTCATATAATCCGATGATTAATTAGAACCTTTAACAATATGGCAAACTATTTATTTGAGCGCTCTCAGTTTCGTTTTCCTGGACGCGATACACAGACATTGTTGTCACATACTTACATGGGGTATGGGAAAGGTTGGAGACCAACATGGTCATTTTGGTCCATATTAGCTCCTATTAGCTTAAATTAACTTGGTTGTTGCAGATAGTGAGACAATTGTTAGTTAGTGTCTAGGTAATCATAAGCTGATCTATTACCTAAAGGTGCATGGTTCCTTAACAGCTAACAACTTGATAGTGATCGGGTGCTCTTGCCTAAGAGGGGGAGGGGGTGAATTAGGCACTAATAAAAACTTAGACCTATGGCTCCAACTAGTTTGCACAAAACTTAAACTAAAACAAGCTATCTAGATGTGCAACTAGGTTGTTCTAGTGTGAAACCCCTATCCCAAAAGAGTTTAGCAACCTATGGCCTTTCCTATCAAGAAACTATTCTATGAAAGTAAAGGCACACAAAATGCTAGTAAGAAATGCGGAAGCTTAAAGAGTGGGATAGGAGATAGCAAACTCTTGATGCGGGTGTTTATCCCGTGGTTCGGTTAGCCACAAAGGCACACCTACATCCACGTTGTAGCACTCACTAAGAGTATTGCTACTCGGCCACCAAGTCTCTTCTGTGAACACAATCACGGTCACCTTGGCTCCGGGTTCCACTAAGGAGCTTCTCCACATCCCCCGCACAAAGATGTCGTCGCCGCTCCACACCAAGTCGGAGGGTCGATGATGTTGCCGGCGAGCTTCACGCTCCAAGGTGCCGGCACACCAAGCTCTTGTTTTGGTTCGCTAAAGAACCACAGCACAAAGGCTTGAAGCCTTGCAATCTCACTCACTAAGAGCTAATCCTATACACAACACTCTCAAAGTGTGCTAAAGGCTAAGGATATGATCTTGATGCTTTTGTATGGCTTGGAGATGTTCTTGGGTGTGTGTGGGATGTCCAGCAACTCCAGCAATCTTCAAATGGCCGGGGTGAGGCGTATATATAGGCCACCAAGTTTTGTAGCCGTTGCTCCAACGGTTAGCTGAAAATCTGCGTATCACCGGAAGAACCGATGCCTCTTGGCGGGGTAGCGTCGGTTCATCCGGTCACTCTAAGCCACGAAGTAGCCGTTGAACTTCTGACTGCTGCTACAGTGACCACCAGTTGAACCGATGCAATGCACCGATGCCTCACCGGTTCAACCGGTGCTGAAGGATCTTCTTCTGACAGCTGACGTCATTGCACCGATGGTATGCACCGATGCACCATCGGTTGAACCGGTGCTGAAGGATCTTCTCCTGGGTACTTGACATCGTCTCTGGTACACAGTCCGGCCAAAGCACTGATGCCCTTTCTTGGACCATCGGTTCAACCGGTGCCTGTAGGCTGACTTGGCTTTGATTTCCTCCTGCACCAAACATCGTAGCGTCGGTTCTTCCGACAAGCGTCGGATGCACCGGTGCCCCTGGCGTCAGTTCTTCCGGTGCTCCTAACCGAAGAGCTTTCAGGGCGCTGCCGTGAGACAGGCGGAACCCCCGTAGGGCTTCGGGCCTTGCTACGCCTATCTTCTCTTTCTTTGTCATCACTTGATCCTAAAAGCCTGAGAATGATAATCTTAACAATCATATTAGTCCAAGTGTTGTGTTGTCATTCGATCACCAAAATCACTCGAAATGGCATAAATGGTGCCATGTTCGTTACAATCTCCCCCTTTTTGGTGATTGATGACAACACAATCAAAGCAAGCATAAATTTCCAAAAATTGACAAATTTAACCACTTGATACCAATTGAAATCAATTGAGAACCGCTTACACTTGCTTTGATGTTTTACCACCATCCAATGATGACTTGGCCTCCCCCTAAAACCATGATTTCCCCCTTTGTTCCTCCCCCGATCTTGCTACTTCTCCCTCATGACTTGATTTCCTTAGGTATTTCTCCCCCTTTGGGATATACTTCTTTTCCTTGAGAAAATACCTTGCTTTGATCCACATTTCTCCCCCTTTGGAATCAAATCACCTAAAAGGTCTTGTTCCTAAAAACAAGGTCTTGCAAAATAACATAGCTCAAGATAAGATTAGTAGCCTAGGGAGTTAGTTCCATGATTCATGATCCAATTGTATGATATCAATGAAGATACCAATTAAAAACTTCACTATGGTGGATCACAAAATCACAAAACTAGCATGACATGAGCTAAGCTTTCCATAAGTATGTGCACAAAATGATAGTGTGAAAATCAAGTGCACAACTAGATATTATAACTAGAGAGCTTAGATCATATCATGCACGGAGGTAGCTCTAAAGTAAATAGGATATGACAAAGATACCAATTTAATGAGTTTAGAACCTTGCATACCTCCGGGGGACACTTTGTTTACCTTGTATGTACCAAAAGAAAGTGACTTGCAACCAATTGAAAGTCTTTAAACAAGAAGCACTTGGTACACCAAGGTTAAGCAAATGTATGAGTACATAGCCTATGAACTTAGATATGAGCATTTAAGTTCAATAAGCATGGCTCAATATGCATGAAAACACAATTTATTTAACCACTCTTAGAGAGTTATTTGTTCACATTGATCGTGAGAAACATTCTCTTAGAGTGTTAACTCCACGTGAGACTACAAAAGATAAACTTGAAAATATGTTAGTCTCAAAATCACAAGCCATAGGATGAACTCCCCCTAAATGTGTGCAATTAGTGTTTGAATCACCAAGCAAATGTATGCACATTAATTTTGACAAAATTAGGAAGTTTACCCTATAACTTGTGTTCATGGTACATATATGAAATACATATCTCATGAAGTCCATGTACCATGAAGGGTGACTTTGTGTAGTTTTCTACACACTTATCAAACCATGTAGGTTGCTCAAGGGTTAGAGTCATGACATAAGCAACCCACCATATATAATACTAGGTGATGCAATGCAAACAACCTAGCAAGAGCAATGGAGCTACATGATGCTTGAATTGAAAATTTTTTAGCTACCATTACCTTATGGGGGACTTGGGCAACAAATGTTCAAGTTGTGAGCTTAGCTTCTTTGACTTGAACCTTTACTTCAACTTGTGAGCTAAGCCTCCAAATCCCCCGAAGCCATTCTTGGGCTTCAAGTCTCCTTTGGAACCCATACCATTTGAGGCCCCTTCATATTGATGATGACATCCTTGGGCACCCAAATGGGGCGGTTCCAACTCCTTTCTTGCTTCCCAACCTTGTGAGCAACCACCTTGCCATTTGTTTTCTTTTTGATCACATAGGTGATGCTATTGCTCTTGTTCCTCCGGTTGGGCTTGGTGTAGATGAGAGAACTCTTGATTGTTAGCTTTTTCTTATTCTTCTCATCCGAAAGCTTCTTCCTTGGTTGAGAACACTTGTTGGACTTGTGGCCTTCTTTGTGTCTCTTAGAGCAAGTCACGGTGGACCCCTTCTCAAGCTTCTTCACCATGTTCTCACGGTTATCTTGAGAAGGTTGGACATTGCTCTCCATGCATTTGTCCTTCAATCTATACAAGTCCTTCATGAGCCTTTCCACTTCTTGCTTGAGCTCATCATTCTCCTTGGCAATGAGATCATCACATGATTCTACAACAACATTCTCATTGCATCTTTCATTGCAAGGGTTAGAGCAAGAATCATCAATTAAATCAATGCAAGAAGTTGAAGCATCTACCCTAGAGATAGGAATTGCACAAGGGATAGTTTGCTTCATTTCCAAAGAGTCATTAGTATCATTAATGCTCTCAAATTTTAATTTGAGCTCTTCATGCTCCTTGCTAAGCAAATTGAATTTGCACATTAAATCGTCAAAATTTGTAGCAAGAGAAGCATTTAGATCTTTGAGAGAACTAAGGTTTTTAATTTCTTTTGATTGTTTCTTAATGACTTTTTGGTGCTCATGAACAAGGTCAAGAAGTTCATCAATTGAAGGAGAATCGGAGTCATCATCACTTACATCGCTATCCATACCTTTGGCCATAAGGCAAGTGTTTGATGATGATCCGAAGTTGGTGCGGGTGGTGAATCTCTTGCTTGATTCATCGCTTGAGCTAGAACTTGATTCTTCACCACCACTAACCCATTCACCAAATATGGCAAATGATTCATGCTTGGGCTTCTTCTCCTTCTTTTCCTTGTTCTTCTTGAACTTCTTCTCGACCTTCATAAGTTGATGGTGAGGCCCATCTTTGAGGAAGACCATATACCCCATTGAGTTGATTTTCTTTAAGCACTTGTTCATCTTCTTTACATGCTTGTAGAGGTTGGGGTTCATTGGCTCTTGATCTTCACTTGAGGAGCTTCTTGCTTCCTCTTCTTCCTCATCACTTGAGCTACCATTGATAGTCATCTTCTTCAACTTTTTGACTTGCTTGCATGCAAGTGCACTTTGTGTTGGTGAAGAGGGTGGCGCTCTTGGCTTGATATCATGACGTAGCTCATGGGCAATCACCTTGATTAGGACTTTGTTTGGTGTCATTGTTGTGAGATCTTTCTCATATAGAATTGTTGTCACCAAATCATAGTCCGGCCTTCGAAGTGAGTGAAGGATCTTGCGAATGAGTTCCAAATCTTCAATTTTCTTCACATCTAAAGAGTTAATCTCATTCACAAGAATATTCAACCGTGAGTACATAGTTTCGGCATTTTCATGATCAAGTTGCTTGAAACTATTAAGTTTATCAATGAGAACATGATATTTTTCATTTGCAACATCTTTTGTGCCTTCATGGTTCTCACTAATAGTTTTCCATAAAACATTAACATTTTCACAAGCAAACACATGGTTGAACACATTTTCACCAAGAGAGTTTAAAATAGCACACTTGGCTATAGCATCATATTGCCTCTCTTGTTGATTAGTGCTTTTGGTTCCTTCACTAGTAACTCTCCAAACATTTAGGCCCTTTGCTTGGAGGTGTGATTGCATTAGAATCTTCCATCGTTGGAAGCCTGTGCCATCGAAATGTGGAGGAGGTCCTAGAGAATCCATCCTTTCCCCCTAAGAGAGCTAACTCACTAGGCGGTGAAGCCTACCGATCTAATGAGCCGGTAAACACAAATTTGCCAATAGAATTGGCTTTGTTTGTGAGACAAGTGAGTCCCGGCTCTGATACCAATTGATAGTGATCGGGTGCTCTAGCCTAAGAGGGGGAGGGGGTGAATTAGGCACTAATAAAAACTTAGACCTATGGCTCCAACTAGTTTGCACAAAACTTAAACTAAAACAAGCTATCTAGATGTGCAACTAGGTTGTTCTAGTGTGAAACCCCTATCCCAAAAGAGTTTAGCAACCTATGGCCTTTCCTATCAAGAAACTATTCTATGAAAGTAAAGGCACACAAAATGCTAGTAAGAAATGCGGAAGCTTAAAGAGTGGGATAGGAGATAGCAAACTCTTGACGCGGGTGTTTATCCCGTGGTTCGGTTAGCCACAAAGGCACACCTACATCCATGTTGTAGCACTCACTAAGAGTATTGCTACTCGGCCACCAAGTCTCTTCCGTGAACACAATCACGGTCACCTTGGCTCCGGGTTCCACTAAGGAGCTTCTCCACATCCCCCGCACAAAGATGTCGTCGCCGCTCCACACCAAGTCGGAGGGTCGATGATGTTGCCGGCGAGCTTCACGCTCCAAGGTGCCGGCGCACCAAGCTCTTGTTTTGGTTCGCTAAAGAACCACAGCACAAAGGCTTGAAGCCTTGCAATCTCACTCACTAAGAGCTAATCCTATACACAACACTCTCAAAGTGTGCTAAAGGCTAAGGATATGATCTTGATGCTTTTGTATGGCTTGGAGATGTTCTTGGGTGTGTGTGGGATGTCCAGCAACTCCAGCAATTTCAAATGGCCGGGGTGAGGCGTATATATAGGCCACCAAGTCTTGTAGCCGTTGCTCCAACGGTTAGCTGAAAATCTGTGTATCACCGAAAGAACCGATGCCTCTTGGCGGGGTAGCGTCGGTTCATCCGGTCACTCTAAGCCACGAAGTAGCCGTTGAACTTCTGACTGCTGCTACAGTGACCAACGGTTGAACCGATGCAATGCACCGATGCCTCACCGGTTCAACCGGTGCTGAAGGATCTTCTTCTGTCAGCTGACATCATTGCACCGATGGTATGCACCGATGCACCATCGGTTGAACCGGTGCTGAAGGATCTTCTCCTGGGTACTTGACATCGTCTCTGGTACACAGTCCGGCCAAAGCACCGATGCCCTTTCTTGGACCGTCGGTTCAACCGGTGCCTATAGGCTGACTTGGCTTTGATTTCCTCCTACACCAAACATCGTAGCGTCGGTTCTTCCGACAAGCGTCGGATGCACCGGTGCCCCTGGCGTCGGTTCTTCCGGTGCTCCTAACCGAAGAGCTTTCAGGGCGCTGCCCTGAGACCGGCGGAACCCCCGTAGGGGTGGCCCTTCGGGCCTTGCTACGCCTATCTTCTCTTTCTTTGTCATCACTTGAACCTAAAAGCCTGAAAATGATAATCTTAACAATCATATTAGTCCAAGTGTTGTGTTGTCATTCGATCACCAAAATCACTCGAAATGGCATAAATGGTGCCATGTTCGTTACACAACTACCTGAATGGAACCAAACAGGCCCTAAATAGAGTGGCCTAATACCCTGTTTGGATTCGAGAGGCTTATAATAAGCCCTCCAAAATTATGATATTTAGGAGTATTAAATGTAGATTACTGTTAATATCTTTTCCATAACCCCTAGGCTTATTTGCGAGACGAATCTAATGAGCCTTATTAACCCATAATTTGCTACAATGATGTGACAATAATTATTCGCTAATCATGGATTGATATACCTCATTAGATTCATCTTGCGAATTTGCTTATCAAGGGTTCTGCAAATAGTTTTGTACATAGACTTTATTAAATACTCCTAAGCATTAAGATTCTCTAGGGCTTGTTTTAAGCCTCTGGGATCCAAACCAACCCTAAATATCACTTTTCCTCTAAAAGAGATGGATTGACAAATTTGCAAACAGGACTTCATGCCCAAGCCATTAGGTCCATAGAACCGAGTTGAATTGTAATATCATGATGTTAAAAAAAAAGAGGGAAATGGTCTTATTAGTTCTTCTGATGTAGCCGATCGACTCTGATGTTCGACAAAAGCAAACCTGCAAAATCTAGTAAACAGCGCTCAATGGTCATTGATGCCTGCTCAATGAATGTCGATTTGTTGTTCGCTTTCTCGATGGACACTACAACTATGCGGCACGTACTTAGCAACACACAGTGGGTGTATTGATCTTTCTAGATCACATTGATGCAGGTAGTTACTGCAACAATATAATTGCTTAAATATATATATAATTAAGGTTCAAACTCTTCCAATATTTTATTCACTGCCTTATTCCCTTGTTTTGATTCCCGGTTTTTCTTTTTTTTACTAATGGAAATCGCATAAATTCCATACATATGTTCTGATGCGGTTGGGCATTGAGTGCAGAGTGCAGACGCAGAAGGGACCAGGGAAACAGAGCGCTGTCAATTTATGACGTTCAACTGTTTTGGTTCACCAGAGGTCCACCAGAGGTCCACCAAATGTGATGCACGAGGCTCTCCGAGGTTGGCCTCGTCTTGTGCTTCAGTAGTCGCTCGTGATGCACGGTCCTGGGCCTCTTGCTATGCTCCTCATGGCTCCACAACCTGCACTGCCGAGGTGAGCATCCCTGTTTTCTTTTTTTTTTGCTCATTAGTTTGGCAACCAAGAATGACGCAAGGTGTAGAAAAATGGACGGTATGCAATAGAAAATTTGGGTTTATATATATTTTTACAAATTAAGATTGCGGGTGTAAAATCCAAAAAACTGATGTTTGCTTGATTTTTAACAATTGGTAAGAGGGGTAGGTCTAGATTGAGAGCTGAAAACGGAGAGCATTATCTGAATTAGATAATCACCACGGGATTCAGCTAATTTGCAGAGCCGCTCATGGCACTCGGCAAAGCTTGGAACACACTCGGCAAAAGTTTTGTCAAGTGCCACCCTCGGCGTAGCTCACTCAGCATCGATTCTATCAGCAAATTGATATTTGCCGAGAGCTTACTAGTACAACACTGGGCATAGCTCACTCAGCATCGATTCTATCAGCAAATAAATATTTGCTGAGAGCTTACTAGTACCGAATATGTAATTTGTACCGATTCCTAACCCTTTTTTATATCTGTTTTGGAACTGGACCCGGAATCCGAGACTAAGGACCCGAATTATTAGTCCTCGTTTCCACAACTGGGACTAAAGGTCCATGAAAAGCCAAAAAATTTACTCCCACCAAGGATTCGAACCCAAGACCTATTGCTTCATGCATAGCTCCTTTACCACCCCACATACATTGCACATATGACTATGAATGGGATGCCTTTCTTTTGAACTAATTCGTGGAGGACCCTTTAGTCCGGATGGGTCCTTTGGTCCAGGATGGTACCACCAACCAGGACTAAAGGGTTTGACTCTTTAGTCCCGGTTGGAGCCACCAATCTGGACTAAAGAGCCCTTTCTTCTCTAGCTGTTGGACCCATGACTAATGCCTAGATTAGTCCCGGGTCCAACTGTGGCCGAGATTAATGGCAAGGATCAAAGGCCTGTTGTGTAGTAGTGGCTTTTTGTCGAGCACTTGGCAAAGCCTTTTCCGATTGTTGAAACAACTCGCGACAAAAAAAACGAAGGGGATGATAAGATGACAGTGATGACATCTTTGCTAAGGGCCATGATGGAGAGACACTCGGCAAAGATTAAGACTTTGTCGAGAGCCAAGGGCAAAACACTTGGCAAATTTTAAGACTTTGCCAAGTGTTGGCAAATTTTAAGATTTGCCAAGTGTTTTTACCATAACACTTGGAAAAACATGTGGCACACGGCCAAGCAATGTCCAGAATGCACAGAAATGGTCACTTTGCTGAGTGTTGTGGCAAAAACACTCAGCAAAGGCACTTTTGGCCGAGTGTTACACACGGAAAAGCATGCTATTTTCCCTGTTTTCATTATTCGGTCACAAATCTGGCACCCAACTCAAATAAATATATAGGCATCACACATATATCACAATAAGCATCATAGACAGTTCATATAGTCACAATTAAACCCCAAATGCAAATGAACTTTAGCATCGTTCATCCACAACCTTAAAGTAGTCCACAAATGCAAATGCAAGCAAGTCCATACAAATCAAGTGTGTCACTAAGGTGGCCACTGATGCCACTATGACAAATATGGGTCATGAGGCCCATTATTGGATCTCGCCGATTGATTCTGCACAAAGGATAAGGGATTACATGTGTGAGACAAGATTTAAGGTAGGAACATACAAACTAAATCATTCATACCCACAGGAGTAGTTGCAGGAGGAGCTGGAGTACAGAATAGCATCGGTGCCATAGGTTGACCCATCCTCTCGCCAAGACTTTGCATCCACTAAAAGATTTGCTCCATCCTCTGCCTCTCCATCCTCGGTCGATCAGCCTCCATCCTCTATGCTATCTCCTCATGTAGCCTCCTCTCTTCTTCCAGTTAGGCCTACAATATTTTACCCCAATAATGTTACAATGCAAACCAAATATATGTAAAAATTAATGAACGATGAATAAAATAGAAATAACATGGAGTGCCTTCATCTTGGACTATGCAGTGTCTGGTCATGGGCGTATGGCCCGGCTTGAACTCGTGCTCCTTACTCGAATCTGGGATAGAGTGGGAGTAGTGGCTGTGTCAAGTGTGCTGTCGCCAATCCAGTACTGTCTATGCTTCTTGCCTCCTCCCACCCTCATGACGACTTATCCATCAAGGTTCCGGGTGCTCAGATCATAATCTGGCCCCTGGACCTCCCTTGCCATCGATGTGTACTCAGTGCGGCAGCTGTGGACGATTGCATTGTTGTACGCCGAGGGTGTGTCGTCTAGGTTGAAGTCGACGTCGGACATTGCCTTGCCCTTGTTGGCCATAGCCAATGCCTTGAACTGGGAGCAAGGCTGGCCACTATGTGCCGGCGACTATGAAAAAACATCAAGATGGATTAGTACCTATGTTGAATTGAGTGTTAGAATAAAGAAATAAATTCATGTACCCATCTAGCCACATATTTGTCAAGGGTAAGGTTTCCTTGATGGTGTGGTGCACCTAGCATCATCAAACGCCGCTCCCGGCAAGTGTTGTGTGTCTCCTCCTACTCGGGGTCGCACCACTTGTCCACCATAACTGCCCAGCACTGTAGATGCTGAGTGCACCACCGCGGAGGCACCTACACATCATCAAGTATATGACATATATTAAGATCAAATTAAGCATACTTAACCTTAGAAAAAATTAGTATTATTGTTCTATATTTACCTGCAAGTATTGTTCCCGGGTCAGCCTCATGTTTCTTGCATTAGGTTTGCTGATCTTCGTTTGAAGGTAGGTAGCCTAGTACGTTACGATGGCCTAGACGCACGCCTCGTAATGCATGTTCATCACGAGTTTATAACAGGCTTTATGGGCCACAAGAGTGGCCCTGGCCTCGTATCCCTCATAGCATCTAAAGAAATCCTCCATATACAAGTGATATATCCAATTATTATTTCAAGAATGTCCAATAAATGCGATGTATTGACCAATGTAGTGCGATGATGACTTACCCACAGCTCGGCCATCACCCGCTCCACCTTGTAGGTGAATACCCTGCCATCCCGATCTGGTAAATCGGAGAAGGTGACGTAGTGGTCCCATGTGTAAGCCAGCTCCTGCACTCTTCCAAACTCAAACAGGCCAAGAAAGTGTAGCCTGCACAAAAGACCTAGAATGCCATTTGAAATGGCGATTGTGATCACCTGCAGCGACCCTCGCCCAACACCTGCCCAAATGATTAAGAAAACTTATTAGTTTCTATTGTGATTTTCAACATATCAAATGTAAAAGTAGTGATAACATCTAAAGTTACTTACCTAGCCCCAGTGGGTCGAATTAGTGGGCGTCTCTCAAGAGGTATTTGTGGCGGAACCACCCAAAACAACTGGGCCCGGGTGCATGATTCAAGGTTGCTTAAGCTACGCTGATACAAAAATTGCACTCACCGGCAGTTCCTTGAGTGAAGCCTTGATTAAAGCCACACTGATAGGATCGTACAGACAACACTCACACGAAGGTGAGCCCAAAGATTGCAACACAAATCATTCCATACATCACAGAGTTTGCAGCGGAAATTTATTTATTACAAACCAGGTTCTGAAAGTAGTGAAGTACCACGGAGTCTTATATTACACAGATTATTTATGTCTCATTATTGCAGCGGAAAGATAAAACAACAGCTAGCGAAATGGTAGTGCCTCGATAAGCCCATACGAGACATCACTCAGTAGGAGGAGCATCAGCACCCTTTGAGGAACCATCCCACTCGACAGACCAACCCGGAGGCAAAGAGCATGGCCAAGTAAGACTTGCAATCATATCTTCAAAGTTAGTACCTGAAAATAGTGCCACAAGCAAGACTAAGTATTCTAATACTCAGTAAGACTTGCCCGTCACCGGATATACCTTAGTACGTTAACTAGACATGCAAGGCTTTTTGGCTGGAGGGATTTGTTTTGCTGAAAAGCGCCTAGGAGTGAGTCCTTAATTTCAGATTTTACCTATCAAGTTCTATTTGGTTTAACCGTTCTAAGTTTGCATCTATTGCTAAACATGCTTGGTTGAACAATCCATCAAGCATACAACCATTATTCTTTCCATTGGTTCCACTTGTTACTCTATATGATAGAAATTGTTAAGCAGTCTCAAGCCGTGAGAGGCAGACGATTCGAATCGGGTTTCTTAACCTAGCCAGGCGAACCTAACACACACGCATGGGGAATGCCGTCGCCCATGCAACTTTTCCCCTTTGTTTCCAGTTCGTGTGATGAGGACATGACCAATATGCATACGACCAAAGCCCAAGCGAAGATAGAGTTCAAAGCCCAATCCACATTGAAGTCTGATTTATTCGCGAGTCCGGTTCGGACTGCAGGAGCAGGCCTGACGAAAACAAATACCCAGGCCACATATTGGCTCCGTTTTGGGTGTTCAACATATCGACGGAAAGCTAAGGAGATAAGATTTCCAACCCATGTGGTCCCATATCAAAATACACTCGGAGTCGACGGGAATCGTCGAAACAACATGATGACCAGAATCTGCCTGGATGCAGCGATGCCGTTTTTTTGGGCCCGAAGGCCTTGTACGCCCTAGGGTTGCCCGGCCACCCCCTTGGCCGCCCCCCCTAGCTCTCTCCCTTCTATATATACAGCCATCGCCATTAGCTTAGATGGATTTTGCTTAGATTAATTCTGTCGTCAAACAGTGTCGCTGTTCATCGGTTTGTGAGACCCCAACCTTGTAATCAAGTCTGTTTTGATTGCATCTCCTGTTCTTGCTTATGTTCTTGATTGCGCTTGCAGGGATAAGACTTCATGGCGAGGTCATCCGTGTGACATGGGTGATAACCAATGGAGTAGTGGTGTAGTGATTGCGAGGAACCGATCGCTCAGAGCCTTGGATCATCAACGTCGAGATCTCCACCCAATCAAGTTTACCGTACCTCTCGGAAGATCGGGACTCAACCTTCTATCACCGTGGATTCGGGGCACTCCCCTCCACTACATAGTATGACTACTCTGCACCCACATGTTGGCCGCACGAGAACGATGAACAACGTTCAAAGAGAGTGCAAGGTCGTTCCACTCGCTGGTCCAATCAAGTACTTAAGCTTACCGATTACCATATTTCTCGGCATGTGGCTAGTACTTTCAAAAGTTTAACAAAATGTGACACACACCATGACCTTAGCCAATTTCAACTATTCTGATGGGTATCACTTCGACACAACCCCGTCCACTGCCCTTACATTTCAACAATAAGTAAACACTATAAGAAATGTGGTGATCTATGACGATTTTTCCATGACATTTTTAGATATCGTCACAATCGCACATAATTCATGATGATTTTCTAATTTTCGTCATAGATTTGAAGTTATGGATCCTAGGCCCAAAACTTAGTGACGTTTTATTGATTTCGTCATAATCCGGCCCACAAAACAATAACGTTTCAACATATATGTCACAAAAATCGTCATAGTCCCTTTTAGCTTAGATTTATGAATTATGGAATAAAATTTTTATATACTAGAAAATATAAAAATAAATAGAAAGATAGCAAGAATTGAACTTGCAACCATTAGAAGAAGATGCGTGTGCAATTACCATTGAGCTACACATTTGACAAATATCTTTTAGTACTAAGTATTTTTATACAAATTTCTCTTGATTCGATACAGCCCAGTCACCAGCAAAGCCACGTCACCAGGCCACCTCATCAACGACCGCACCAGCCCAGTTAGCAATACAGCCCAGTCACCAGCAAGGCCACGTCACCAGACCACCTCATCACCCACCGCACCAGCCAGCAAAGCCACGTCACCGGGCCACCTCATCAATGACCGCACCAGCCTAGTTAGCAATACAGCCCAGTCACCAGCAAGGCCACATCACCAGACCACCTCATCACCCACCGCACCAGCCCAGTTAGCAGCCCCGCCACCCACCGCAACCATTAATTAAAAAAAAAGTTGCACTTGGGGAGGGGGAATCGAACCCAAGATCATGAGCAAGGGAAGTAGAAGCCTCACCACTACGCTCCTTGCTGTTTTGCGACAATATTCAAGAGGTTTGGTTTTTGTATGTATGTTGTTGCATAATACACGCCAAAACCTGGGTAACAGAGCATATGGGGATCGAACTTGCATCACCAACCCACACGTGCATGCTTAACCACTGAACTACTTTCGTCATTAGTACAACAATGTGGCGTTAATTTTATTTGTATAAAACTACATGCACGACATAGTTAAAATGAGAATAGAAATTAGATGGGCCTTTGGTTCGACCAACCACATTCGTCAGAGAGTTGTGCGGCCCACTGGACTGCGGCCTTTGATTTGTTTGATTAGCGTTAAAGGCATTACCAGGTAGACCGAGATCAAGATTATAAATTTGTATTATTAAACTTTTATGACAAGATTATACATTTGTAAAATTATTCAATAAGAAGTTACAAAATTTTCAAATAAGATTATGAGGTATTCACACTACTACGGTTAATCGGGCCCTCTACCGATGCGTTTAAGTGGGTTTTGGTATTTGATAACAAAATAATATAGCGTGTGTGCACGTGCTACAGTTGAACAGATAAATCATACGGTGAAGCATGTTCCCTCAAAAAAGAAATGAAAATGACCTTTCTGTGAGTGTTTCAGCAGAAATCCGGAGTGTCCGGGTCACTGTCCAGAATGTCCAGACACTAAATCCGGAGTATCTGGACTATCCGGATGTCCGAACGGATGTTCGGAGTATCCAGACATATACCTGGAGTCATCGGATTGTCGTTCGGATGTCCGAACAGCTGTCCGGAGTATCATGGCATATACTCGGAGTCTTCGGGTACTCTTTCACCAATGGCTCAGATTAGCCAAAGAAGATGCTGAAACTTGTTCATATAGTGCACATAAACATAGCTCCAATTACAACCAAAGATAACATTAAGGTGCGCTCTAAGCTAACAAAGCCACATTACATGAAGATTCATTTCTCCCATAACATAGTCACATGAGAATATCAAGTATGCAGAAATTCATTTAAATGGTTTGAAAATTCTTGAAAGTTCTAATAGCCAATGTATATGTTTCTATTATATATAAACAATATCGATGCATGTAAGATAATTATTTTTATGTGTTATTTTACAATGGTGAATAAAATGTAAAAAGAAAAAGAGAAAGCTAACCATAGAAGGCCATTTCAGCCCATATAGCCCAATCATTTTTAACCATCCATCTCCAATCTGAAGGCTCTAATCGCACTCCTATCGTATAAAATAAAACTAGCTGAACCCCTAGAATCCGCGCCCTCAGACTCCACCCCCTCTCCTCAGCGCCACGCCGCTCCTCCCTCTCCGCACGCGGCGCCGCTCCCATCCCCTCCCAGCGCCGCGCAGCTCCTCCTCCAACGCTACGCTGGCCCAGCCTCTCTCTCTTTCTACCTCCTCACTTCTCCTCCACTCTCTCCCAAATCCTCCTCTCTTCTCCCCAGATCTGGGGCGAGCTCTCACCTCCCCCTATCCCGTGAGGGGCTCGGCTGCTTCCGACATGCCTGGATCCGGAGCCTCACCTCACGGGGGGCCGCCTCGCTGGTCTGCAGGCGGTGGATGCGCCTCGCGGGGTGCCTGCGTAGCCTCCTCGCCATGCGGCACTAGGCCTTGTCAGGATCGGGGATGATGTGCGCACCCCGTCGCAGCTTCTTCAGGGCCTATGGAAGGTGCCTCCTCTCTGCATAGTGCTCGCTTGTTTGTTGCTGCACAATATCTGATCACTGCTATTTCTGTTGCAAAATTTGATACTGTGTGATGTTTGTTCAGTGTGCTCGAGGTTGAGGAGCTGAGGTTTATAATGGTCGATTCAGCTAGAGGTGGATGGTAGGGAGTTCTGGATCTCACCTTCGGCCACCCTTGCTACTTTAGGTCACCATGCCAAGTTGCAGGTGCTCTAGTTCAATACCTTGCTTTTAAGCTAGTGAACTCAATCCTAGCATAATTTAATGTGTGGCTTTTGAGCATCTCGGTAAACCAAGAGAGTGCGTGTTTGAATTGGATTTGTGGTCTAGGTGCTCTGACTCGCATACACATCTATACATCAACTGTTTATTGAAATGCCTAGCTGGGATATAAATGATATTGCCTATAGTTTGCATGTTATTCCATTAATAAAATAGCAATAGTTAGTAATTAGTACCCGATCCAGTAGCAGGCCAATAGCTCCGGTATAAATTATATTCTTCTCTTAATAGTGTTGTATTTTTGTGCAATTTGTTCAATGTGTCAGTCAACCCTAATGCGTGCAATTTAATTTATCCCATGTCATGAGATCGAACTTATATTATTGTATGTGATGACATTGTGTTTGTTTGATTGTGTAAATATGCATTATGTCTTGGGCTGGGCTAAAATGATAATAGTGGTCTGAGTGCTCGTTGGTCATTTCAGTGCTGAGCCGGCAGCAGGTGCGTAACATGCTTTGCGCATTGCGGTAGGAGGACCAAGCGCTCATGGATCCAGGCATCCAGCCACAGCATTACTCCCTGTGAGCGCCTCAATGCCGTCATGCTGCTTCAAATATTTACAGTATAATTAAATGCTATTCGATAATTTTACCATTCAAATATGAAGTCTCCTATGATCATGTTTCACCACATACTCCTGTGCTTTGGGATATAACATATAGGTTGAGCTTGAGTGCACTTGCAGCTTCTTTCATTGTTAATTAATTCCAGTGCTCTTAGCTTTCATATAGTGAGTCTTCATTAGTTTTAGCTATTAATTTGGGACACTTGGCTGTAACAAAATGGATTGTTAGATGGGCAAGAAAGATATGTCTTATTGTTCTATATCATGAGAACCTATCTAAAATTAAAGGTTTACCTTGCGTTCTCTTCAATCTCTGTTTTGTTCTGCAGTCCAGCAACAGCTCAGGTTATTTGCTAACGCAAGTTTGTTGGCCATGTTTTAGTTACTTCATTTGGCTATTCAATCAGTTTAGCACTATTCCTATTTCTTGATGTTAGTAGTAAAGCAGCTACTGGGTGTCACTCAGTTGGTGGTCTGCTCAGATTATTTATGATTGTTTCATGTTGCCTAACATGTAGCTCACTTTTGATCTACTCATCTTTGTACCGTGACTCTAATCTGTTTGAGTTTTGCTGTGCAGGTGCAATGGTGTTCTGTTAGCTTTTGGTAGAACTTCAACTTTGTAAGAATCAAATAAACTTTGCTGCTGCAGCTTGCTATTTTGGTGGTCTGTTGGCTTTTGGTGGAACTTCAACTTCCGCAGGAATCAAACTTTGCTACTGCTGGTTCCTATTCTTGATGAAACCTACCTTTTATTGTTTCGGGTCAATGTTGTCTTGGAATGTTACTACTAGTTTTGATAGATGGAAATGTATGTGATGGAAACCTTATTCATGTGAATTTGGGCTTGAACTGCTTATTGTGAATTCTGGGTTGGAACTTCATTTTTAATAAATGGGCTGTGTATAAAGCTAAATCTGGTTTGCTGATAATTAATCTTGGGCTGAAATTAGGCCCAACTTAGTGTCCCACTCTGAATTGGGCCATTTAATCATGTGATGTGCTGTTGACGTCACCTGCCACGTCGCTTGCCATGTCACGAGCTATGTCGATTGCCATGTCAGCAGCCATGTCATCGTACACGTCAATTTACATATCATCGTTGTCATCCATGTCATCGCCATGTCAACAGCCACATCATTCTCTATGTCATCAATGTGTGACATGGTAATTGAATTCGTGACGAAAATTATACTGTTTGTGACGTTTACTTTCGTCATAGAAAATGGGTTGGGGTTGGGCTTTGGGGGCCCGGAGACATTTTATGACAGTTTCAAAACGTCATGGATCAAGTAATTTGTGACGGAAATTTAAGGAACGTCACGAGGTGTAATCTATGACGCTCAATACATGACGCAATTTGAGATCGTCATAGATATCATTTTATGACGGTTTTTTTGTGATTTATGACGAAATTTAATCGTCATGGATCAACAGATTTTTTGTAGTGAAAGATAGTCAACTCCTATAATCTCGCGAGAGGTAGGAAACCACTCGACTTCTATCATACCTAGTTAGTGGGGCTACTAATCCAGAAAAAAGCACCGGGTAACATTACATAGGTACCTAGGGGTATGGAACTACGATTTCAATTGACTCCTAAGAACGTAAATGCGCAGAAAAATTATTACAACAGATATATAATACGTGAATGTAAATATGCGTGAAAATAATAGGATTATGCACCGTGGCTTGCCTTCTTAGGCACTATCAAAAATAGCCTTGGGCTCTTCCAGATATTAGTCCGGGTCTTGATTCAAAGAACTACCGTCCACAACGGTCTCGCCAGTAGGAGTCAACTCGTATACGGCATCCGATAAATTGACCGTTTCTATATGAATGCAAGAAGTGTTTGTTACAAAAGGTGTTTTTAATATGTATAGCTTTCCTTCACTATAGAGTTGTAAACCAAGATTATGTGTTTTAAGTGATGGACTTCTTTTAACATAATTTTACTGGGCAATCATTTATAGAGTAGTTCTAATTAAATTTATTTTCATAAGGTGAACTTGGTTAGGTTTTTCTTTCAAAGCTATTATTCATAAAGGGATTTGACCTTTTTATTCCATGAGCTAAGAGAATTTTCTGGTGCTGCAAAAATTACACGATGCAGAATCTATATTTAGGTAATCAAGATGAAATTTCCAGCCAAAAACAGTAAGCACAGCAAGTATAAAAAAATGATTAAAACCTAGTATGTGAATATCAATCACAATATATACAGAATGATTCCTAAAGTTTTTGTAGCTCAAATTTTTATAGGGACTACTAAAAATGATATCCGTCTTACTATAATTTTTCCATTATTTAACTAAGCACATAACAGAAGTAATAATTTCGACAATTTTAAACTTAATATAACAAGCTTAAATTCTACAGAGAGTTATATAGTGTATTTGTGTTTCGAAATTTTACCATATCTTTCTTGCAATGTTAGCGTGCTTCAGTAAAAATATGAGAATTTTTCTACAGCACAATATTTATTTTTGTATTTAATTTTTTTTAAACATGCATAAATATTCAGGATAGATTCTTTAATGTAAACATGTTCAAACTTTTTGCACAGTATACTTATCAATCTAGTATTATTGTGTTTGATTTGCAGAGATAAAAACGCATTATATCTACCAGGAGAAAATTTACAAACAAATTAATGTGATATCAAGAGTAATCCATAACTCATGTTCTATTAAAGATCTGATTCCCAAACTTTTCAGGCATGGTTATATACTCAAGAACAAGATTTGATATGAATTTGATATTTTTCCAGCTAATCCAACTATATTCCATGATTTATGGCTATTTAATGAGGATTAAAACATATAAAGAGCAAAACAGATCTAGAAATAACCAAACTGGTGCATTGAGGTTTATTTACCAAGTCTAACTCCTAGAAAAAGTTTCATGAACAGAAATGTAGTAGATCTATCACAAATAAACTGTGAAGCTTTCTAGTAGATTTACAAAAGTGAATGGTTTTCATCTAGTTCCAAGGATGCATTGGGGTTCAAACTTTTACCAGGTACTAGATCTAGCAAGAGGAACATTCTGGTAAAAAATTATTCAAAAACTATAAGCCAAACTCCTAGAACATTTATACTACATTTAAACTTGCATTTAACCTAGAGGGAAAACTATTCGGATTTAGCTAATGTGGCTGTTGAGAAAGTTGTAGCTTTTAGTTCAGAAAGTCCATCCCATTCGAGTTCGCATATTTAGGTTTTTTCTACGATTTTATATTGAATTTACAAATTCACAGTTTTGAATATAGGGGTTCATGTAACATTTGCACTTTGACCCTTGAAATCAAGTTTTAAAATTGCATTTGGGTCCTTGGGCTCGCCGGAGCCGAGCAGAGCGCTACTCGTCGGCGCTGTTCCGGCAATGGCCGGCCTCGACGGCGTGGGTTAGGTGGGGGAATGGATAGGGAAGAGCCTTGCGCACCTCTGGGTGCTCGGAATCGAGGTTGGGGTGGCCGGAAGTGGCTTGTCGGCGGTGAGGGGCGGAGCTCGAGCTCGGTGGACGCCGGCGAGGGGGCTCCGGTGGTTCTGGGCGTCGGTTCTTGGGCTCCTGAGCACCACCAGGCGACGAGGAAGGAAAGTACGGGGTCGAGGGAGGCAATGTGGGGTGGAGCAGGCGGTTCCATGGGAACCGGCGGCCTGCGGCGGGACTGAACCGTGGCGGCGGCGCTCCGGCGGGGAAGAGGTAGGGCGGTCCGGCTTGGGAGCTTCAGTAGTGGCTAGGAAAGGTAATAGCGTGGGCAGTTTGGGCAATGTGGGTCTGTAGAGGGCTGGCCACAGCGAGCTCGCCGGCGACAATGGCGAGAGGGCGGGCGTGTCTGGGTGCGCGCGCAGGGGTGCTGCCCCTTTTATAGGCCTGGGCGAGGGGGAGGTCGGTCTGGGCATGCTGCACAACGCTTGGGGAGGTTAATATGGCCGCGGCTTGGAAGGGCGTTGACGGCGAACGGCAATGGCGTCGGGGCTGCATGACGCACGGCTGGCGGCGTGGCAACTGGTCTAGGGATCCTGGGTGCGTGGCGAACTCTCGCGCGGCCAGTTGGGATGGCCAGGAGGCAAACCGGGGAAGGAATTGGCTGAACCTAGGGCGGATTGCCGTCCCTGAGCGCCGGCGGCATACGGCGCCATGAGAGAGAGCAGGTGGAAGGAGAGAGATAGAGTTAGGGCTATTTCTATGAATAGAGAAAAATCTAGGGACCCAACTATAAACTAAAATTTACTCCCTGTTCCTAGCCTTAAATGAAAAACTTTTGAATACCATTTTTTGTTCAGTTTTTCAAGATCTACAACTCTTGTTTCATGCAATTTTTCATTTGAGCTATGGTTTGCAAACCAATTTAAAATTGCAAACTTGTGCTAAAAAGGATGGATTTCTTTTTATTTTGGGCTGATTTGCAAAGGTCCACTACTAATATAGCACATGTCACTAAATGTACTTTTTTCAGCTCAATTTATTTTTGTGGGTTGTTTTTAAAATGAAATTAACCCTCACACATTATTCACTTGATTTTGTGCATTTAAATGTATATTTTGAATTCCCATTTAATCTTTCTTTGTTAATTTGCCTTTATGAGATTTTTCCTTGAACTTAAATTTTTTTATTTGTTTTCCAAAATTACTTATTTGGAATTTTAAACACCTAGGGTGTCACAGTATTGGTCACCTCGGGAGCTTGAGGGACCTCACAACCAGACACCCGACGAACGGCGGAGCCCCTTGCCTCCTCCTCCTCCTCTTGCGCTCCACCTCTACCTGCTCCTCATCACCAGAGTCATCGTGTGCAAAAGATACCTCCTCCTCGGACAAAGACAAAGACAACGACATAGCTACAGGTGATGATGACCTCGCTGCACCCTTCCCTCGACTCCTGATCCTCCCAGAGTCCTCAGATGCATCACACCCTCTTTGGTAAAGTGACGTTATCTTCCTCAAACCGCCCACCATCTTTGTTCAATCACCTGTAATTGAAAAGAGTAAACCAATCAACACAGATAAACAAGACGTACTTACGAAGAGATACAAAATAAACAAAACATTATTAGAAAATAACATAGTAGTACAAATAGTAAATTAATTAGTACGGAACATACATGTATTTTTGAAATAATCATCATGATCGGGATTAGATGGATCATAAGTGTCATCAACACTATCACATATGTCGATATAATCATGCCCGTGCTCTGATGGAGAAATGTTGTCATCACTATCATTGCCTAGATGTAATCTCTAAAGTAATTTTAAGTCCTCCACATTATGAACCTAATCTCAAGCGACCTCATCAACAACCCTTTCATTGTCTACTTTCATTCCGATCGCTTCGGTTAGGTCTATCTCAAAACTTCCTTGTAACACAACTTCTTGAAAGAACACTCTGTCATATGTGTTTGGGTCTATGTGTAATCTTCATTGTTTGGAATAGGTAATTTACCATGTGGAGATACCTTGTACACAACATCCCAACCCTTAAGACGGTCATAAGTTTGGCACGGGTATGAGAGATAGTAAACTTGTGGGGCCTGTTGAGTCACAATATAGACATCGTCTCCTATTAAGACGGGTGACTGTCAAATTTCGACTAGCCCAAGATTAGGGGTCTGTCTCACTACCTAAGGATCAAACTAATGGCATTTCAATATGACAGGATTAAGAGGTTTGCAACCATGAAATGTGAGTTCGTATATATCATTAATTCTTCCATAATACTCAACCTCATCAAGACCTGACGTAAAAACTCATCAAGGCCGACTCTACTCATGTCTTGTTGTGTGAACGCGATATCCATTAACATCATAGCCATTAAATGATCTAACCCTATCACTACAGGAAACCTAAAGACTTTCGGCGAAATTTAATTTCAGCAGCCAGAGGGTCACCCCCGAAAATACCTGTGTTATTTTCGGCGGCCGAAGTCCCTGGCTGCCGAAAATTATATAATTTTCGGTCGCCGAACCTCTGGCCGCCGAAAATTGTGTTATTTTCGGCAGCCGAAGTCCCTGGCCGTCGAAATTTGTGTTATTTTTGGCGGCCGCAGGATCTGGCCACCAAAAATTAATTAATTTTCGGCGGCCGAAGCCCCTGGCCGCCAAAAATTAAGGCCGGTCAATTACCCCCAGCGGTAGCAACGCCCGCTTCTTCATTCCAAAAATTCCAGCCCCTAGTGAGCAAGTTTATTATTTACCTTATCCAAACGATTTGGTCCTTGCACACCAAGTTGAGCAAGTTTATTATTTACCTTATCCAAACGAAAAGATGTGAGCTTGGTGGATAGTTCACAAAGTGAATCCTCATGAACGTTTACATACTCCTAGTGATCCTGGTTACCATCCTAGTGAGCTTGATGAAGTTCCTGAAGTTTATCAAGAAGAATAATTGCCAACAACTTTCATTATCGAGCTCAGTGTAGGTCTGAATTTCTTGGAAGGAGACCATAACAACCTCACGGTTCCAAAGAAACAAAAACGACAAGCACCTAAGAAAAGAGTTGGCTCCTCTGGTTTAAAATGGAGGCGACAACTTAACCGTGATGTTGATGAGTTTTGATAAGTAAATCATTTTTCTCTGTACTTTAAATTTCTGTAATTTATATTTTTGTACTTCATATGCATGTTATCATTTATTTGTATACTAAATGATATGTATGTTTTCATCAATAGGATGAATCGTAAGCTCAAGCAAGCAGCGAGGGGGTTTGCGGGGAAGATGCTCCCAGGCAGAAACCTCTTCCAGGGGTACCAATTGCCTTTCAAAGAACCGAGGTACTTCTACATATTATTTCATATGTATATGTTTGAAATATATGCAACAGCAGGATGATGATGAGGAGGAGGAGGAGGCTACAGCAGAGCAGGAGGACGAGGCTGGAGCAGAGCAGGAGGACAAAGACCCGATGGGTGGGGATTCTTCAGAGGAGGTGGTCCAACAGTGACGGACTAGGAAGAGCCACACTGTCAACCCTCCTCCAGTTCCCAACCCTGCGGATAGAAGACTGATCAGACCATTGGCTGACGGGTATGTATTTGCTATAGGTATTTGTTTACTTTAAAATGTTTGCATGCATGATATATGTTATTTTGTTTTGTAGGCAATAGGAGGATGTTTCTTGGGATGGGGCGGGACACCGTAGGTCTCCTAACGCCGTATTAGGTAATCTGGTTCATTTGCACTATCCAGGAGTTGTGAATAAGGATGGTGCCACCATTGTGGTGACTAGTTGAAAGCATTTTGCCCTTGCACCAAATGCTACATATGGAACTGCTCAGGGACTCGTGAGATACAAATTTTGGGTAAATTTCTTTCTATTATATGTCTGATTTGTATCATATATGCAGATATTTTCTTGATAGAACTAAATTTGATGTTGCAGAGTTACTTCCGTGTGGATCCCTCAGAGCAAGAGTATGCAGATCGAGTTCTTGACCAGGCCGCCAGGAAGATATGCAGTGATGCATTCTCCAACCTTCGGCTACAAGTAACAAATGCTTGGCTTAAGGCTCAAGGGCAGCGATTGGGCAGGTTTCGTGACTGCTCGGAGATTTTCCTGACCGCTGAGCAGTATGAAGAGGTAATACCCACTTTTGGGACATGTGATGTTTTTTCATATTATAAGATTTTCTTATGATATACTAACCCGTGTACATGCAGATCGGGCATCCGATGTTTGAAGACCATCCACAGATATTCAGGGCACTTTGTGAGTTGTGGGCTTCCCAAGAATTTCAAGAGCTATCAAGAAAGAAAAGAAATGTTGGGACCGCGAACTCCAGTCATAAGCTTGGAGCCAACGGATACCGTCGGAAAGGGCAACGCTATGTAAGATATGCGCTTCATGTTTTTTCCGTTCTACTATTTAACATTGTACGATACTAACATCTCCATACAGACAGCTAGGACTGGAGAGCAGATCAGCGATATAGACCTATATGTCATTGGTCACAAGGGACCAGACCCTTCACAACCTAATGTGTTGTGCACTCAGTTAGCCACAGACCGGCTGGTTAGTCCAACTTTGTTGTATGATACTTACAGGCTGAATATGGGAAGGAGGCAGTTAGACGTCACGGCGAAGATTTTGACTGGAGAAAGGAACCCATCGACAGTCAAGCTGTGTATACTAGCAGTGGTGGCAAGTTGCATGGACTGTAAGTTCTGTATGTCCATGGAATTTCCTAGTTGTGTTCGATAAACAATAGTACTAGTATCAACACTATGTCTAAATTTTGAAGGTACTCTATGTTCAATGGCATGATCGACTCGAGACAAGTTCTACCTCCAAGGCGATCTTCCTCGCAGAGTTGGGGCGGCAGTAGCAGCAGTCAGCACCGCACATCACAAGAGATGGAGATACAGAGGTTACAGGAAGAGCTTCGGCGGCGTGATGAATATCAAAAAGCACAAGAGCAGTACATGAAGGAGCATCAAGAGTACTGGTTCAGAGTTCAAGCGCAACAGCAGGAAGCGATTCAAGTGAGTATGAATGTCAACACCTTGCATTTCTATCTTTCACAGGACTTCATATTTGTGCGATGCATTTTGCAGGCAGTGTTCCAGCAACAGGGGCATAACATTGTCTTCCCGGAAATGCAGCCACCACCACAACCGCCACAGTGGGGAATGTTTGCTCAGATGCCGTCTCCTGCAGCTTAGGTTAGAGAAATTTGTCAATATAACTAACTCTAGTTAATGGTAGCCAAACTTGTTGACTCTATCCAAACTTACTCAATTTCAACTATAGTCGGTCCACTAGTGATTAGAACTTATTCATTTTGTGTGTAATAGGGATCGGGTAGTGATTAGAACTTATTCATTTTGTGTGTAATAGGGATCGGGCAACTTTGCGCCCAACATTTACCAAACACCCCACCGGCGCCTGCGTTGGGACAACCTTCGGAGGAGGTTAGCTGCATCAAATATTTCATTTGTCCCATTAATGTGTTGTCACACAATAAAAATATTGAACTAATTGTGTCATTTGTAATTTCTGTCTTAGCAATCCGGAGAGATGCAATTCGTCAACAACCTCTTTGCCTCCAGAGGTAGCGGGCAAAACTCCAACAATCCTGCAGGTGACAGTTGAATTTCTATGTCAAGTGGTGGACTAGTGAACTTAATAGACTTATGAAACTTATTATGGACTTGCGAATTGTATAACTTCTGGACTTGTGATATATTTGACATTTGTGCAATATTGTTTGTGGACTTGGCATGTGTCAATGGATGTTAATTATGGAAGTTTTGAATGGATATGTGAATGCATGTGATATATTATTGATGTCAATAGATTGTATATATGTGTATTTTCTATGAAAATCTGGAATTAAAATGAAATTTGGGGAAAATTTTGGCCCCTGGTCGCAATAATTTTCGACGGCCTGGGAGTGGCCGCCGACAATTAACCAAAATAATTTTCGGCTGCTTTTAGTGGCCGCCAAATATTAGAACTCACTAATTTTCGGGGGCTTTTTACTAGCCGCCGAAAATTAGAAATAACTAATTTTCGGCGGCTTCCGCCGAAAATTAGTTATTTTTGGCGGCTGGACCCTAGCCGCCGAAAATAAGCTTATTTTCGCTGGCTGGGCCCAGCCGCCGAAAATAAGCTTATTTTCGGCGCTTTTCGGATGGCGGCCGTATAATGCCGAAAATAAGCAAAAGCCGTCGAAAATAGCTTATTTTTGGCGGGAAGCCCTATTTTCGGCGGTTTTTTTTACCGCCGAAAGTTGTCGGGTTTGCTGTAGTGCGTGGAGCACGACAACTACCGGATCAGGCGGCGGTGCGCCTACAGGGTTGAGGGTCATGACTGCTTTACACATCGGATGTGCTCTGCTCTTGGCAGGATGGATGCGGAGCGCGGTAGCCTGGACCAAGAGCTTAGTGAGAATGCGTTTCTGCCTCACGCCGCAGAGAGTTTCTTGATGCTTCTGGCCCATGTCTTCAAATGCCGTCAACAGATCAAGTTAGGATGACAGTCTCACATCCGCAGCGTACGTGTAGCATTACTTGCAAAAAAAAAGCCCTAACCCGCATTGTATTTCTACTAGGTTCTTCGTGCTTGTGCATTGCTACGGTCGACGAAATCATATGCTGAGAGATAAAGTTTGCATGACCAAGCTAATATTATATTAAACACACCCTTTTTTGCGGGGAAAAAAGATATGTATAATATTAAACACACCCTTATTAGGATAAGATTTCTATAAGCGGCCAGTTCACTAAGGTACCGTTTGGATGTAGATATTGGAACTTGAAATTTGGAATTGATATTCAATGTACTCAATATCAGCTGTTTGGATGCTCTTGGAATTGATATTAAAATTTTCCTCCAATACCAAGCGATACCGAGGAGATGATGATGGGACGATGGGTCAAGTCCCAGATTTACGATATGTGCATCCAAACAAGAATTGGCATTTGTCTCCCAACTGAATTCCATCTAATAATTCTATCTACATCCAAACAATCAGTTTGATATTGACCCCATTTCAATGTCTAGGCTGATTTGGTATTAGATCCAATTCAATGTCAAGCCCTCCAATATCAACATCCAAACGAAGCCTAATAGTTCTGTACAGAAGCATCTGAAAAACAAAAGAATATTGGTTAGCGACTAAGCACTAGTCATCTTATGAAAAAATGTAGGACCACAAGTAGGTCAGTAAAAAAAAAGAAAGTAAAGTTCAGTTATCAAAGACAAGATCCAATAATGTCGGTGGTAAAAATTGGATAAAAATAACCTTTTTATAAAAAGGAATTTTGTAGATAATAGGTTACCTTGAATGAGAAGTTGTTGAAAGAACACTTCAGCAACAATGGCATGCTGAAATCTTCCATGCTGCCACACTCACAAAAAATGTTTCAAAAGGAAAATCAAAGTAAGATCAAGGGACACTCATGGAGGCAGTTCTTGAGCTTTCTAAATTTAGTTTTATACGACTGTGCAGTTGAAACTGTAGTTTAGCTTAATAACCTTTTGCCTAGAAAGCATATCCCAGGTTGATGTCTTTCAAGAAGGGATGAGCCTTTACCTGCTCTAATAGCTTATTTCATTGAAGTGTCATGTGCATAAGACTGGTCAATTTACAAAACTACGGTAAGACAGCACCGGCCATGCCAAATCTTTGCACCAGATTTTCATAAGCAGCCTAACATGTTAAGAAAATGAATCAAAATGACATTTGTAGCATGAAGACTGCTGGTGTATTGTAATTTTTTAAGACCTTAATTTTTTCTAACCTGTCAATAAAACTATACACTTCAAAACTCAGTTCCTCTAGAACATGTGGCCAAAGGCATTTCTTGATTCATTTTGCTATCAAAAATTATCTACAGTCAACCAATATTGTTATCGGTTAATCAACATAATTGCTAACTGAAAAAGTATAGAGACATGCTAGCATTGTTAGTTCATGTAATTGAAAGAAAAAATTGAAAAACTATGTTTGCAAATAAACATTAAAAAGCATGCCAAAATTTTAAATTAATGGAATACCTTTGGTTCATTAGAGTCTGCAGTCAGAAGCCTCAATCTCTGTGAAATTCAGCTTGTCATGGAAATTTGTCTTGATGAGCTTTTTGGTCACCAGAACACATCATTCCAGGCTGACACTGTATCCAAACGTTCATGTTGTTTGTACATCATCAGTAAATGGAACGGTAAAGGCTTGGCACTTAAAACAACCCTTCCCCAGACCCCGCGCAGTATGGCACTGGGTACGCCTTTTTATTAGGCAATTGGAAGCTTCCTCTGAAGTTGATGCTTCCAATTACCCAGACATACCATCATTCCTTGTTAAGAGGATAAAAGAGAGAAAAATAGTGATTATCTCTGCACAGGAAAGTGTGGAAACTTCAATTTACTAAAAAAAACGGCAGTCAAATGCTTTTGGAACAATGTAAAGGTTATAGATAATCCATGAAAACCTTGGTTGAATGGTAGAATCAGGTAATTGGCCAATTATTGTAACTTATGCCTATTTTGTTTTCCAGAAAAGACAAATAGATCTAAAGTTAACTAAACAACAGAGATATCCCTCAAATTGGTCAAGATCAAAATCCATCAGCGCAGATGTAAGGTACTCCCCAGCAGGCGTAGTTTTTGCTAGTTCATTGTTTGATTTCACAATAGCTCCACTGACTCCAGTTTTATCCTGAGACACCGATGATGCAAACACATCTAGTGATCGACTTTTGCTGCTGCAACTTCTGCAGATAGAGTTGTAAATTTTGACTTCATCGTATCTTAATGTTCTTTACATTCAGTATTTTTGACTAATTGCATGTGTAGCAGTTTTTTTACGTGCCTATCTCCCTTCCCTGAGCATTAGCTGGCTTGTTTGCTGAAGGACTTGAAGCCTCTGAAAGTAGTTAATAAATCGCTTTGAACCTTGTGGATTTTTTTTGGAACACAGGTACTAAAAAATAAGTCAATATTCACATATGCTAAGATGAAACTTTATAACTATCACTGTTTATAAAAAGTTATTGTCCACTTTTCACATGCAAGACAAGATTTGACTGTGGGGGGGAGGGCAGCAGCAACTACAACTCTCATGCCAATGCTATATATCTACTACACTCTAATAAGCTTCCCTGAATAAAGTTTCAGAAAAAATATTCAGTCAGAACTTAAAGATTACGGAACACTGCCGAAAAGAACAAGCAGCAGGCAAACTATGATAATTTTACTAATATATGCAACACATATTTATTAATAAATACGTCCACCAATGGCAGGGCGGGCGCCTTGCTGACCGGCTAACTCCCGCCGGCGATGGTGTTGAGGAGCGCAGTGGCCATGTCGGAGAGCTAGTCGAACTCTGGTCGGCCACTGCCATCGTCTTGCTCGCCGAGCCCCCGAGCGCGGCATCGTGCCCGATCTCGGCATACCCCGTGAGCAGCAATAGCGGGTACACGACGGCGGCCCAGCTCTGTGCGCATGAGCCGCAGCGCAGGCACCAACACTGCACCGTACAAGAACCCTATGCCCTCACCACAGCGTCCCCGGTCAAGGCACAGGCGAAGCTAGTTAATTGTGTCTGAAGGTTAATCAATTAGAGCACGCACAAGAAAACTAACTAATCCACAACTGTGTCTTTCGCAGGCATTTAATCGAACAGGTTAACTGCACAGACATGGACGGATAATGGGTTGCCGCAGCTGGTGGAGATCAGCCCGCCGGCTGACCGGCGTGCTAGTTGTTGCTCTGATATGGCCACGCATGTCACCTAGGGAACCATTGCTTAAGATACACTGCCATTCCTTAAAGGTTGAACCAGGGAAGCAAGGAGCCCAGCATGCGAAATTAATAATTTTGGGAAGAACTGCCTCTTCTTACCTTCCGTCACCGGTGGAGCCATCCTTGCCCTGCTCGCCGACGCCGGTGCTGCGACCGGATGGTCTGACGACCCAGGCTCTTCATGCGTCGCACCGCGTCGCCTCAAGCAGGGAAGACGAAGAGGGAAGAGCGCGAGGAGGACCCACACGGCATGAACTGGAGCCGGAGGTGGCGCACTGCACCATGCACCACTGCCGGAATCCCATGCTTGCCGAGTGCCCAAACCGCAAAAAGACTCGGCAAAGGCCACACGGCAAAAAAAAAATCGGCAAAGGGCTATTTGCCGAGATTTTTTTTTAGCACTTGTTAAAGTCTTCGCCGAGTGCAAAAAAGACTCGGCAAAGAAAAATTTTTGAAAAATAAAATCTGTTTTCAAAATAAGAAACAAAAATATTTTAATTCGGGCAGCATCGCATCGCGTCGCCTCAAGCAAGGAAGATGAAGAGGGAAGAGCGCGTGGAGGACCCACACGGCACGAACCGGAGCCAGTCGGAGGTGGCGCACCGCACCATGCTCACCACTATCGGAATCCGCTGGGTCATTTCAGATACCATAGTTTGGAGAATAATAAGAATTCTCATAGGCTTTGATCCGTCTGAGGGCTGAGTGGCAGCCTCGACCCGAGCGGAAGTACGATGTGTCTGGAAACTCAGGATCTTAAATGGATTCGGGTACCATTCTGATCGGCCGAGTGCCAAAAGCCGCAAAAACACTCGACAAAGGCAAACGCCACAGCAAAAAAAAAAGTCAGCAAAGGGCTATTTGCCGAGTGTTCTTTTCAGCACTCGTCAAAATCTTTGCCGACTGCTAAAAAATACTCGGCAAAGAAAAATTTTAGGAAAATAAAATTCTGTTTTTAAAAATAAGAAACAAAACTATTTTAATTCGGGGAGGACCCCACCAGCCAGCAACAGCCTACCTCCACATTTTTTACAAGTCGCAGCATTCTTTCTCACGCTTTGCCGCCTGTGGGATTTTTATCCACAACCTCAACTTCGCATGTTACCTCCTCTTACCACTACACCATACTAGTCTTTTTGTCAAATTATGTTACTAGTTTGTTTCATTCTATACTCGGCCTATATTAAAATAACTATTTGAGGCCCTAAATGATTTCAAATGAAAATGTTTTAAGCTACAAAGTTTCATAACTTTTTGGGATCTACAACTTTGATGTTTTGAGCTTTTCCATCCGAGGTCATTTGTAAAATTTGAATTTAAAATTGGAGAAATTCAAACTCAATTTTGGGAGCCTAAATGAATTCAAATAAAAAATTTGTGAACTGTAAAGTTTGATAACTTCTTGAGATCTACAACTTTGATGTTCTGAGTTTTTCTATCCGAGGTTATTTGCAAAATTTGAGATCTACAAATTTGACTTGATTCAAAAAATTATATGAAATGCATTTAATTAATGAAATATAGCAATCAAATATAAAAATATACCAAAATTTAATATGGATTACCGCATATTGTGCCGGGAGAGTAAAAAAAGTTTGAAGGGTAGAAAATAAAAAATATAATTTCTTTACCGAGTGAAAAAACACTGTTTTTTCCTAATGTTTTTCTCGCACGACACTCGGCATAGAGGCTCTTTGCCGAGTGTCCGAAAAATTACACTCGGCAAAGCATTTGGCACTCGGCAAAGAGCTGGTTTCTCATAGTGATGACGCTATGGGTGGCCTCCTACAAGTGCAAGATCCCTATCACCTCGACTGAAGGGAAGGTGGCAGGGGACCGGGGGTACCACATCCTCCTTGGTGAGGTCGATCTCGACGTGGCTTGGGGGGGCGTGTAGGAGGAGACTGCGCATGTCGCTGGGGTGCAGTTCGGCTGAGATCAGGCCGGAGCAAGTCGGATGAGATTAGGACGAAGCAGATTGGAGCGCGCCCCGCGGTGGGGGAGACAGGCGCGGTGCGGCGGGGCAACCGGATAGGAAGACGGAACGTTGAGAACGGAGCGGATCGACGACCGGCCGGGGATGGAGGGAGAGGGATGGCGCCGGGTGATTTTTTTGTTTTTGAACCAGACGGAGTGAGAGGGATGGCGTCAGAGCGGAGACGGCGACATACAAAAGACGAAGGGACGAAGGACGAAAGACCAAACAAAAGGCCACCGTCTTTTTTATAGTAGAGATAAAGTTAGAGATAGAGGCTGATGTAGCCATCATTGTTAAGCAGTAGCGTCTCGATTGCCCGTGAGAGCCACAATGCTACGAATTAGGCCACCATCATTGTTAAGCAGTCCCCGGAGTTGTTCAGGAGTTCTGGTATTGGTTCTTCTCTAGCTCTCTTATGTAATTCTGGATCATTTTTAATAGATTTAAACTATAGTTATTGATATCTGCTCGATTTATATTCTGAGTATTCAGACATGTACTTCTTGATTAGGTTGCGTTATCGCTAAATGCTTGCATTACGTTATCGCCCTGTGCTTGCGATGGTTAGCATATTAGCTTTAGAACTCTGGCAACTGCTCCAGTATTCATATGTTTGCTCTAGTATAATGTCTGTCCATCCGGAGGGTGCGGACTCCACGCGGGATGCTAGAGTATCGATTACTAATGTAGATGTGGTGTCTAGACTAGTTATGTGTTGCTAGATGTCGCCCTTTCCTATAGTTTGTAGAGGTAGCCGGTAGGTGGTAATAGCCCTGCCCGTGCCCAGTAATCCTCCACGTTTGGATTGGGGGTAGGAGGTGCATAAAACCATATGGTGTGGTCAGGTTGCTGCCGTCCAGCTAGTAGCGGTCTCCCTGTTATACCAGTTTAATCTTCTGTTGATCTAGCCATAAGATAGCATAGATATAGCTAGCCTAGTACATTTGACTCGAGCTACTATCTTTTTCCTTTCTCCCTGCCTATAGAATATATTTAGAGTTGAGTGTAACTTGTGTGCCTATAGAATATATTTAGAGTTGAGTGTAACTTATGTGTCACAGTACCTCCTATCCAATCATTTATCTTACCCCTGTTTATGTATTTGAATATCCAATCTATATTAGTTCATTAACTAGCTTATGTACTTCATATCGCCGCCTTCCCAGCGGAAATATAAATGACACCTCAGTATACTCTCGGGTAAAAAGCTACAGTGTTATTCTGTGCGCTTGCAGATTCGTTCGTAGTTCATGAAATACCTGCCACTCCCCTTGGCGTCTGCGGGCATCATCGCTGGTGATCAGCGGTGGTGTTGGTAGTCACCAGCAGCGCTCACTGGGGCCTAGGTGTAGGGCCGGGGTGAGGGGTTAGGGGCGACTTAGGGAGAGAAGGGAGTGGGGTGACGGCTGGTGGGTGAGAAACCGAGGATAGAATTTTCGGGTTATATACCTAGGATTGCTAGGTGGGCTTCTATTGGCTGATTGTTTCGGGTGTTGATGGAGCTCTGTGGTTAAAATTTAGAATATGCCCCAAATATGAAGTATTTCAGGTATCGGAATCCGTAAATCCGCGGATAAAAATTAGAACCCAAATCTGAAACCTGCAGACCCGAAATCCATAGATATCCGCCTGGCACCCGCCCTGCTGCCTTCCCTAGGTGGGATGGATATGGACCACGGCAACCGGCTGCAGCGGGCGCATGTGCAACTCCAGGCCCGAGCGGTATGGTTGCTGTGCGCCTCGGATGCACTTGGCTCTTGGCGGGATGGATGCGGAGCACACGGCAGAAAGGACCAGGCGCACGGCGGGCTGGATGGGGTCGCTGCCGCTTGAATCAGGCGGCGGTGCGCTAGCATGGCCGAGGGGCATGGCTGTTGCAGTGTTGCGTGCATTGGATGCGCTCAGCTCTTGGCAGGATGGCTGAGCACGAAGGCCAGGACCAGGAGTGCGGAGCCTGGACGTGCCTGCAGGGCTGAGGGTCATGACTGCTTTGCGCCTCTGCTCTTAGCAGGATGGATGCGGAGCGCGGCAGCCTGGACCAGGAGCTTAGCGAGAATGTGGTTCTGCCTCACGCCGCAGAGAGTTTCCTAATGCTTCTGGCCGATGTCTTCAAATGCCATGAGCAGATCCTAACTTGCGCTGCAATGGTCTCGGATGATGGTCGCACATCCGAGTGGTACGTGTAGCATTACTTGCAAAAAAAAGAGGCCTAACCCGCATTGCATTTCTACTGATGTAGCCATCATTTGTAAGTAGTAGCGCCTCGGTTCTTGGTCCCCACAAATGTGAAAAGTAGTGAAATCATTCTTAATAATCCAACAAACCGTCTCCCCTTAACAAGTTAAGGAAAGTATTATTACAAAGTACAACACATAATAGCGCACACGCAACATAAAACACATCAAATAAAAGCACACGGTAGATCCCATCATACTGGCAACATGCAAAGGGCTTCTCAGATTGCATTATTGAGTTGTCTTCTCAGATCTTCTATTCGTTGATCTGCGTCTCGAAACCATAGCTGTTGACTCCACGGTAGATCCCATCATGCATCTTCGTAACAACTATCTCTCCGGTTGTTAACATATCCTCCTGGATGTATGAGAAGGGAATTTCACATGTTCCCTCTGTTGCCACCACTCGAACTGTCCTCTTGCTGTGTGCAGGGACCTCAATTTCTTCTTCATTTGATTGCTGTTCAGTGTGAGATTGAGTTTCTCCCCAGGTGTATGATCCACTAAACTCACTTGAGATCTCAACTGATGTCTCTGCAATTGCTGGAACCCCAGCTTTGATGGTGGTTGTCACACCAAGCTTCCAGGAGACATTTGAATCCCATCTCCTCTCCGTCGTTACACTGTAAGATATGGTTAGCTTACTCTTGTGGGGCCTACTTGTGCTGTTAGCAATTGTTTTAGTGTAAAAAGTGCGGGGCTTGAGGTCGTGAATATTGACATCTTTGAGGCGGTACTCAACGCCATAGATCTTTCGAGATAGGACAGTTTCATGCAGCTCTAGCTGTGCCTCCCTTGTGATGGTAGGAACCGCAGCGTTGAGGCAACTCGTCTTGCCTTCGGTGGTCAACCTCTTGCAGTAGTTGTTGTTGCCGAGGTTCTGAAGTGCGCATTTGCCGCCCCCAAGCAAGAGCGCTCGGAACACCGTGTCAGGATTCCTACTGGTGGTGTCATCGGAGTCTCCCCAGATCCAGTTGGGGCTGCGCCTCCAGAACTTACCATAGTGACTCGAGTATATGCGGATGGTGCCATCGCTGTTTGTGTGAATGATGTTTCTCACCGTTGGATCAGCAATGTCATCCGACGAAAACTCCAAGTAGTTGAGGTTCCATTCAACCTTCCTCGCCCTGAGGTACATGCCATTGTCACCCTTGAAACAAACGTATTTGGGCAGTAGCATTTGTCCTTCTAGATTGATGACACTAAACGTGTAGGCATCTTCTTCATCTGGTTTATCTTTGTTTCCTAGCAGCAAGGAGCCAGCTCTGAGGGTCTTTTCGGTTGGATGAGCATCGGCGCGCATGTAAACACTTCTTTTGAGCCTGGCGTGCTCCAAGCTGCCGTAAAAAAATATATATATCTAGCGTCAGATTCTTCTACAAAGCTTTCATATGCCACCATAAGCAACAATATGAAACTTTCCTTTGCTTCAAAAAATATGAAAGTTTCCTTTGTAGGGATTACATCAATTTAACTACCAACATGTATAACCCTCATGTTAACTGTGTCTTTCTTTCTTTCTTTTTTGTGCTAAGCCTACACATACTAATAGAAATCTTGTTTTTTTTTCCGGAGTCCATTTATGATTAATTTTATTCACATATATATATTTTTACTATGTCATGGCATCTGAAAAAAAACATGTATACTTGTTTATTACAAAACTTAGCGTTATTGCCATATGTACCAATATACTAAAACATCATGGAGAAAGTGCCAATTAAATAATGAAGTCCATTAAAAATGACATGTCTTACCAGCAAAAAAAGATGACATGTCTGTGCTTATGTCATCAGTGTATAGTTTGTCCACTTGTAAATGTGAAAAATATACCTAATAATTCAATATATGACATGTTTTGTTGACCTCAACACAGAAAAGTCAGTGCAAAATTAGTTCAGTTCATCAGCTGTGGGGACGTCAACAATTTCAATGATGACGTAGTACTTGGCACAAGTTATGGCATATATGAGCAAGGAGTAGTCAAATGGAAAGCCATACGTACTTGACATCATCGACGTGAACACTGCTGGGTTCATGCCGGAGCACCGTGCAAGAAGGATCTGATAGGTCCTCTTGGGGCTCATTTGCATCACCCATGAGGCACCACTGCTGGTTAACCTCACGGGCGACCCAGTACTTGTTGTTGTAGCAGCATCTGATGTGAACGTGGCCGTCGTGCTCCCTGGACAGCTCTGCACGAAACCTAGTGTAGGGACTGAGGACATCTTCCCCACTCACCTCAAGGATTTTCTCTTTCTCGGGCGAGTAGCGCAAGTATTTGCCATTAATCTTAGACTTAAGAGCAAAGCACCCGCCGGTCACTAAAGGAGATGACATTCTCTCTCTATCTCTGTGGGTTGTCTCTCGTGTTGTGTGCGTGTTTCGCCTTGCTTTGAAGCCGCTGCTCTTCCATGTATTTATAGCATGCCCGGGTGACTTGTTACGAAGGAAGAATGCAACTTCTACGACATCTCTGCGGGGTGAAGTTCTGTGCGTGCAACTTTCACCTCTGTTAAAACATCATTCACACATGTGTTTACCCTTGAAAGGTATCACTCATAATTAATGCCATGCATTCTCTCAAGAATTTTCACTCTCATTAAGGACCTACTTGGTTCTAATATCTTTAATAGTTATCTAGTTGGTCAGTCTCAGTGCACAATTTCATGGCACAGTTGATGATGTGACAATTTCACTGGGAACTAGGTAACTATGCCAGGTGAGTCATCCCATGGAACTCCCTCATTCTCTCTCCTCGCCATACCAGCAAAATTGATGATGTGACATAGAATTTAATGTCATGAAACACTTCATGAAACTTCCATTGCCAAGGGTACACGGAAAAACCTGAAATGCACACGGCACACGGCAAACTCCAGAAAAAGACCGAGAAATATACCAAGTACCACGTACAGTACGTGGATAGCAGAAAAAGTTGGGAGGGCAGAATCAAAAAATTTCCAAAAACTTTGCCCTGTGCTTGACATGAGGCATATGACAAATACACACGGTAAAAATTTTGGTTTGCCGAGTGACTGCCTTAGCACACAGCAAATGCTAACAGCAGTTGGCCGGACATTACTAGTGCTGATATTTGTCATGTTCCTGGCGCCTGGTACTCGACAAATAGCGTATTTTGCCATGTGTTAGATATTTGTCGTGTGTGTTCTTATCCTGCACATGGCAAATGTTGTGTGTTTTGTTTTTGCTGTGTGTTCCTCAGCGGTGTATGGCAAACCGCCTCTTTGCCATATGCCTGATATAGTGTGCACAGCAAAGCAGTAAGCACACGGCAAATGTGCTGTTTCCGGGAGTGCTATTAGGGGTCCGTTTGGATCCGCCAGCTAAACTTTAAGTTTAGGCGGTGGATCCAAACAGAAGTAGCTAAAACCCAGCCGAACTTTAGCTAGGGGTCAAAAAGTGCACTATTCCTGTAGCTGGTTGAACTCAGCTAAAACTAGCTAAAGCATGTTTAAAGACGAAATTGCCCCTCCTCAAATCAATGAAGCCATCATCCTCTATTTTCTATTATTTCCATCAGCGGTAATATGGTCCATTATCTTCAATTAGCTGGACGATGCAAGCACCCCCAACCGAAGTTGATGAGCTAGCTAAACTTTAGGTAGAATGGATTCAAACAGGCCCTAGCTGGTTAACTATGTGAGGGTGGCTAAAGGTGCTTGGTTCTTTAGCAGCTGATTAACAACTATCTGAATAGAACCACAGGCCCTAAATAGAGTGGCCTCAATATAACTTTTCCTCTAAAATAGATGGATGACAAATTTGCAAAGAGAAATTCATGTCAAAGCCATTCGGCCCGTAGAACCGAGTTATAATTTCATGATGTAAAAAAAATGAGAGAAGTGCAAGCTGAAGAGTATCGTCAGTTGAAAATGGCATGTTCCGTATACTCCCTCTATTCTCAAATGTATGACGGAGGACAACCAAATTAGTTCATTTTTGAACTAAATGACTTGTCCTAAACTTCATACATTTATGAATGGAGGTAGTATGTTGAAAAGTAAAAGAAATCAAAGGTATAGGGGTGGGGCCGGGGGTGCTGAACCTCTTCTGATGTGGTTGGGCATTGAGTGCAGAATGCAGACGCAGAAGGGACCAGGGCAACAGGTGGGGGTCATTTGAGGGCATCCGCAATGGTTAGCTAAATAGCTAACGAGATCTGATGTGGTAATAAAAAAGTAGGGAAGAGAGTAGTTACTAGCGATGAGCAAATAACTTATCTATTTCACGTAGCTCAAGAATGTGTGAGAGGAGCGTGTGGGTCTAAATAGTATTTTCTTTTATCTCTCACCTACACACACATAAGCAGACTACGTAGCTTGTACAAGCTATTACCATTGCCGTCCTCTTGAGTGCTGTCAATTTCTGACGTGCCCCCAGTTTCGGCTCAATGGAGGTCCACCAAATGTGATGCACGAGGCCCTCCAAGGTTGGCGACTTCTTGTGCTTCTGTCCCTCGTGATGCACGGGCCTGGCCCTCATGCTGTGCTCCTCGTGGCTCCACAACCTGCACCACCGAGGTAGCATCCCTGTTGTTTATTTGCTCATTAGTTGGCAACAAAGAATGACACAAGACGTTGAAAAATGAATGGGTATGCAATAGAAAATTCGGGTTTCTGTATTTTTTTAGATAAAGGAATAAACCGACCTCTATATCAAACTGGTAGATATATGCAGCCAAGAGTCACATGAGTTCTTAGACTCTAAACCTTAAAAGAGGACCTCAAAATACAATAAAGAATGCTCTAAAACAAAGAAATAAATCTAGAAGACTAAACTTCAAATTTTTTTCTTCGCTCCCGTTCCATCCTTGCAAAGTCTTTATGCAGCACGAAACCAGCACATCTCTCGTTTTCTTATAAACTTGAAATCCGGTCGCCTATGAGACCAAAGGATCTCAAAGGTGATGCTTCAAGAGGTGAAGGTCTTGCCAAAACACCCTGCCAAGGAAGAGCAGTGACCATCCCACACTAGCTAGCGACCACACAACTCGGTGTTGGAGACTCCAGGCAACGCCTTCTGGAAAGGATACGACGCTGAGTGCCGTTGTCACCCGCCTAGTAGAAACTAGGCAGAACTTTCCTCCAGAGACTCAAAAAGATTGAGGGAAGAGGTACCTCGACAACGCTTCCAAGGAAAAGGAGCGGCACTGACGGGTGTCGCCATCATCGGCACCGGTTAGAGCCGTGCAGGGCCTTCGCCCAGCACCTCCCGCTTCACATTGAGAAAAAGAGTGGCAAGGCATCAGTCTCATCACCCCAATGACCATGCATGTCATGTGAGCGCACCAAATGGACATTGGCTGACAAGCATGGTTCACGCCGCCATCTCCATCAAGGCACCATCGCCGCTTGCTATCGTCGCACGCTGTCCACTTACGTGGAACCACAACAAATCCTCCACGCCCGGGGGAGGGGATAACACACAGTGCCTACAGCCATAGCTGCCAGCCGCCGCGCCTCACCCCTGCTAGCGACCATGGCCTACGCACCAGCTACCGAATCGGTGCCCAGCCGTAGCTCGCCGCCGCCATCCGCACGCCCGCTGCCGCTCCCTGGCCGTGCCCAGCGCGCGGACCACGCACGCCCCCCCGCCGTATCACCACAAAGTGGGCTGCAAGCGGCCAGGTCCGGTAAGGGAGCACTGAAAAAGGCATGAAGGGGTCGGATCTGGTGCCTCGCCGCCAGCCGCCTGTCGCTGCCATGAGGCCTCGATGGGATAGAGAGGAAGAGTGGGGAAGAAGAGATCCCCACTGTCGCCTTCCTCGCGCCCCTGTGGACTTCCAGCAGAGCGCTCAAGCGGCGGCAATGGCGGGAGAAGGAGGAGAAGAGGGCTTGGCAGCCGGGGATGTGGGTTTCTACCCAAGCCGCCCTGGTGGGTGATGTGGGGGACGAAACGTTTCTGTGACCTTCTGTATATTTTTACAAGCAAGGATTGCGGGTGTAAAATCCGAACAAATGATGTTTGCTTGATTTTTAGGGTTAGGTGTGGATTGAGAGCTGAAAACAGAGAGCGTTCTCTGGATTCGATAATGAAATGGATGTGTGTTGCATTGAAAAACTACAGTGACTTAATATTGTGATTTTTGAATTGTAGATGGATGGTATGGTCGAACAAGTACTGACATAGCAATGGCTATTCAGAAGGCTGCTAGTAGCTAGAGACAAGGATGTGCCACATGACTCGCTACTTAAGTGACTACATACTCATATAATCAGATGATTAATTAAAACCTTCAATAATATGGCTAGCTATTTATTTGAAGGCTCTCAGTTTTGTTTTCATTGGATGCGATACACAGACATTGTTGTCGCATACTTACACGGGGTATGGGAAAGATAGGAGGGCAACATGGTCATTTCAGTCCCTATTGGCTCCTATTAGCGCAAAGAGTAAAATGCACCAGACATCCAATAATTTGTAAGGATATTGTTGCCGTGGGAAATTGACGGACAAAGATCCGGCAGTCAACACATCGATGAGCCGGGAGATCGCGCTGCTGCTATCCTCGTCTCTCCTCGTGTGGCTCGTACTGGCGGTGGAGGTTCAGGGCGTGCCACCTGGCTTGACCTGCAGCCAGGAAGGGGTGAGTGATGCGGCTTTCGTCTTCTACTTTCCTTGTGTCACATGAGTAAATATCAAATTCCTGCCAGATCGTTCGGATCGGCACTTGTCAACCCCACTGTCTTGCATCGGCAAAATCAGCCGATCGGGGGATGTTCACAGGCATATCGGCACATCTGCCGATTATAGATGCATTCGATAAAGAAAAAATAAATAGAATATAAACCGCATCTATAAAGAGTATAAACCTGCTCCAGAACATGATATAGGTAAATCTATCCATCTAGATTGGCTCTTGCTACTCACAACATAGAACAGTCTAAGCATACGTGAACATAACCCAGGATCTCCAAAGAAATCCATCTACATAAATAGATCTAATCTAAGACATATCGGGCAGGGTGTTCAGCACGTGCTATCCTATCGGCAGGTCGCATGCACGTGTTGCAGCGCACGTCGTGGATTGTAACCAACGGCTAGGTAACGCGTTCCGAACGATATGACCAGATGATCTATAAGCTTGAATGAACAGGTGCAAAAGTAGATCGAGAAGCATACATGGTAACTAGGATAAATAGCAGATCTCGCCATAAAAATGCTTCAGTACAGGATCTACCAAGGCAAAAGCCTGGAGCCATGATGCTCTAACGATACTACGAGAGAATCATTAGAGAAACATGACGTTTACCTTGAGGAAAACTCTAATGTGATTAGGGGTGGCGATACGCCGAGAGAATGTTGGAGACAACCGCTGCTGGGGAACATTTTCTGTCAATTTTATTCATAGCGAATGGGTACATATTTATAGTCCAGAGACTTGATAATCAAGCTAAACAAACCCTAGTTTAAACGAATGGAAAAACTAGCCTATCTCTAACAATTACAGATAAATAGAGCCCATCGGCTCCTTTGTACGGACTGCAGTCGCCTCTTCCTTGGATGATCCGAACCAGCCCATATCCGTCTTGGCCAAATACCGGTGGTAACACATGCCCCCCTGGTTTCGTCAATAAAAATTACTACGAAATCAGCATAGGACTCCTTGGAAACCCACAACACCATGTTGACTATCGACGACTCAGCGGAAACCGAGTCCGAGACCTCTTCATCTTCCCTTCGGTGCCTCTATAATCTCTCGCTATTGCCCCGCTTCCACACATTTCTTCCATCGGCAGAAAAAATCTCCTTTTTGTTCATCTTTCGATGGTCTCTTCCTGCGATAGCAACTCCACCCCACCTTCTTCGCCATCATCAACACTGAGTCTTTCTTCACCCTCTCCACAATTGACTCCATTTTTTGAGTATCCTCCGGGGTTTTCTCCACGGACCCCGAGAGGTTTCCCCTATCCTTCTCCTTCACCGCCTATCCCGGAGTACCCACTGGGGTTCTCTCCTCAAAGGTCCGAGGACTCCTCCTCCCTCTTCTCTTCATCTTTCCACTTCCTCCCGGGTTCACCTCAAACCCCAATGAACTCCAGTGTCGTTAGGGGTTCACTGCCATGGAATGCGCCTCCACCTCCTCCTCCTGCAGAGCTCCCGTCATGGTATGACGACAGCGGTAAATCATGGAGCTACAACGATCCCTGCTGCCACACGCCGTCGCCCCTCACGAGTGCCGAGGAGGACCTCAAAAGTCTCCTACTCGGCACAACCATCAGCTCCTCCAGCTTCGACGACTGTTGCAGCTGGTGGGACACGATGGCGACGTCGCAGATGAGAGCTTCCCCCACCATATCCAACTCGTCAACCGCAGGCCAAACCTCAGGAGACACCAGCGACGATAGCAAGAATGGCGACACTTTGGAGTCGTCGTGGAAGGCGTCGTCAGCCAATTCTCCATCAAGCGGCTCCAGCGGCGATGATGAAGGCACCAGTAGCATTAGGAAAAGTAGCAGTAGCGAAGCCGATAGTGATGAATAAATCATCACGGCTTATGTAAATAATCTTTGTAAAATATCAATATGAAGCTACTTATCCTTGCTGTTAATCTTCATATGAATTTCTCTTTCTCTTCTTTTTTTGGGTCCCATGGCACCGCATCAGACTTGTATATATATTCTCGGCCCGATGGCAACGCATCGGACTTATCGTCACATCGGCAAAACCCAGCACTCTAAGTCAATTGTGTCTGACTTCCGATTCAGTGTGACACACTAGGTTTTTAAAATATTTTAAACAAGACATTTAAATTTAATTACATCATAATGGGGAGAGTATCTAATTATGAGAGGCAATTCATTTAAATTTAAACTCAATTTTCCCTTTTTAGCAAAGCAAGTGAATGAATTTAATTCATAAGTATTCACTTTTAAATCAAATTCCAAACTAGGCATAAAAAATTTAGTGGCTGAAAATGGTACACTAAATGACATGTGCTCAATTGATGTGTGCAGTTTTTCTTTTTAAATCAGCCTCAAATTTGAAGCCCTTTTGTGTAAATTTGAAATTTGAAATTAATTCATAAACTAGACCTCAAATGAAAAAGTGCATGAAACAAAAGTTGAAGATCTTGAAAAATTGAACAAGAATGGTATTCAAAAAATTTTCAATTGAGCCCAAGAAAAAGGAGAAAATTTTAGTTTACAGCAGGGTCCCTGAACTTTTCTCTATTCACAAAACCCCCCTCATCTCTGTCTCTCTCCCTCCCCTCCCCCGCGCTATCGGCGCCGTACGCCGCCGGCCGTCTGGTGACGGAAACCCGCCCCGGGTTCGGTGAAAACCACCCCGGGTTTGCCTCCTGGCTCCCAAGCTGGCCGCACGGTCATTTGCCATCTGTCCAGGACCAGTTGAACACGCGCCACGCCACCCCCCGACGTCCTGCAGCGCCGCCGTTGAGTCGCCACCTCGCCGTCACCGCGTTCCAACTCGACCAGCCCAAGTTCAGCCTCCCCCAGGCGTTGCACACGGTTCCCAGGATCACCCTCCCCGTCACTGGCCGCCTATAAAAAGGGGTAGCCCCTGCACGCGCAAATCCCCTCCTTCCCTGCTCCGCCCCGCCATTAACGACGGCAAGCTCGAGCACACCGTGGCCAGCCCTCTGCAGCCCCACATTATCTAAATAGACCCCACCAATAGCTTTCTCAGCTTCTGCTCCGCCGGCGAGCACCGAGCCCGAGTTCTGCCCCCTCACCGCCGACGAGCCCCTTCCCGACCACCCCGAGCTTGATTTTGAGTACCCAGAGGTGCGCAAAGAGCTTCATTACACTTTCCCCCACCTACCCCATGCCGCTGAGGCCAGCCATCGCCGGAATCGTGCTGGCGAGCCTTCCCTGCTCTGGTCCGCCGAGTCCAGGGACCACATTGCAATTTAAAAACTAGATTCCAGGGGTTAGTTTGCAAAGGTTACATGAACCCTAGATTCAAATTTAGTGAACTTGTAAATTTAGTATAAAATCGTAGAAAAATCCTAAAAATGCAAACTCAGTTGGGTTGAACTCTTTGAACTGAAATCTACATTTTTCTCAACAGTCACTTTAGCTAAATCAGAATAGTTTTTCCTCTAGGATAAATGCAATATTAAATGAGGAATAATTGTTCTAGGAGTTTGGCTTAGAGTTTTTGAGTGATTTTTGACCAGAGTGTTCCTCTTGCTAGATCTAGTATCTGGTAAAAATTTAAACACCAATGCATCCTTGAAACTAAATGAAACATTTCACCTTTGTAAGTGTACTAGGGAGCTTCACATTTTGTTTGTGATAGATCTACTGCAGATGTGATCATGAAACTTTTTCTAGGAGTTGATTTTGGTAAATGAACATCATTACACTAGTTTGGGTATTTCTAAAACTGTTTAGCTATTTATGTGCTTAAATCCTCATTAAATAGCCATAAATCATGGAATTTAGTTAGCATAGCTAGAAAAATGTGAAATTTATACCAAAGATTTTTTTGAGTATATAATCATGCCTGGAAAGTTTGGGAACAGATCTTGAACAGAACCTAAGAAATGAATTACACTTGCTATCACATTGATTTATTTGTGATTTTTCTCCTGGATTGATAAGAACTTTGTACAAAAAGTTTGAGCTTGTGTTCTTAACAAAATCTATTTGGGTTATTTATACATGTCTTTAATTGAATAAATACTAACTGGAGTTATCAATGGAAATAAATGCTGGTATTTTTACTAGAACATTTTTAGGTGGATGGTAAACCATAGTAAAAATTTGGTACACAGAAACCCTAAGGAACTCTCGGTAGAAATTAACTTAGTTATGCATATGCCTATTTTGTTACCATGGTTATATGCTTAATTAAATTCTGGAAAAATTATAGTAGGAAGGATATCATTTTTAGTAGTTCTTGTAAAAGTTTGAGCTACAGAAACCCTTGGGAACATCCTCTATAAATTGTGGTTGATATTAGCATACTAGGTTTAATCTTTTTCCCATGCTTGTAACGGTATCATCCGCCTCTCACGGTTTGAGACCGCTTAATAATTTCTGTCACATAGAGTAACAAGTGGAACCAATGGAAAGAATAATAGATGTATGTGTAATGGATTGCTCAACCATGCATGCTTAGCAATAGGGGCAAACGTAGAACGGTTAAATCAAATAGAATTTGAAAAGTAAAATCTAAAACTAAGGACTTACTTCTAGTCGCGTCTTCAACAAAACGAACCCCTCCAACCCAAAAGACTTGTATGTCTAGTTAACGGACTAAGGTATATTCGATGAAGGGTAAGCCTTGCTGAGTATTAGAATACTCTGCCTTGCTTATGGCACTATTTTTAGGTACTAACTTTGAAGACATGATTGCGAGTCTTACTTGGCTGTGTGTTTTGCCTTCGGGTTGGTCTGTCGAGTGGGATGGTTCCTCAGCGGGTGCTGACGCTCCTCCTACTGAGTGATGTCTCGTATGGGCTTATCGAGGCACCCTCGCTTAGCTACCTATCGTTTTATCTTTTCCACTGCAACAATGAGACTGAAATAATTTATGTAGTATAAGACTCTGTGGTACTTCACTACTTTCAGAACATGGTTTGTAATAAATAAATTTCTGCTGTGAACTCTGAGATGTATGAAATGTCTTGTTTTGTAATCTCTATGCTCACCTTCGTGTGAGTGTTGTCTGTACGATCCTGTTAAGCGTGGCTTTAATCGAGGCTTCACTCGTGTAACTGCCGGCGAGTGCAATTTTTGTATCATCATTGCTTGGCAACTTTGAATCATTAACACGGGCCCAGTTTGTTTGGGTAGTTCCGCCAAGTTCAGCCGATGGGAACTGTTCATCCTTATCCTTTCACGCCGATAATTCCGTCAGCTTCTCCAAAACTACGGCCCAAGGCCCTAGCTTTAAAACCACGACTTGAAAATACTTGCGCTCCACTAGCCCAAAAATCCCGCCTTTTGTTTAGGCTAGTTGCGCAAACCTCCCTACTCGTTCCAAAGCAGAAAAGCAAACCCTCAAAGCACAGTTCCTTTGCCATTAATCTCACCAATCGAATGGCTTCTTCATCGCGCATGGGATCTTTAGGAGACTCTCATCAGCCATTTTTTGGCCTGAAGGTAAGATTTTGGCCCTTCCCCCTCTGCGAATCTGAGAGCACAGTATCCTGATTTTTGAACCTCGCTCTTCTTTCATGAATTTTGAGGCGAGCGACAATCTGATCCTCAAGTCCCCTACTTCCAAATCCTTTAGCTTGGGCCCTCAATCTTTTGAGCTACCATTAGATCTGATTTCTACAGAACTGCAGAGAATCCCTTTCATGGCCCAAGCTCCTAATCCGAATGTTTGGACCCACCAATTACGGGCTTGGCCGTTCCCCATGGAGGGTTGGGTGAACTGGTACAAACGTGTAGCCAGAGACCATGAGGTTAACTGGTAGAGATTAGGGATAGCCGATGCCCTTTCTTTAACCCTTTCTTCCATAGAGAAACATGAAATTTTTTTGAGATCCATCGGTTACTTTTGGTCGGATACCCTGAACTGCTTCATGTTAGGTTTCGGCCCCATGACCTTGATTCTGATGGATGTGGTCATGATACTGGATCTGGATATCCACTCCACCTGCCCATCTCCTTTTGCCTTAATGGAGAGCACATATAAGATAGTTGACAAGGCTGCAGCGTGCAACTGGGGCCAATATATCGAGCACCACCAAAAATCGAAAGTCACCGTTGACCACCGGGAAGATACAGCGTTCCTGAATCTCTGGTTAGATCATTTCCTTTTTTTGGTTCTTCTCTAGCACCCATGAAGAACTATCTGAACCTAGCAAAAGCCTTGGCCCATGGAACTTGTTTGGCACTAGGGAAACTTTTCTTGGGCGTCTTGTACTGCCACTTATCTCTAAACAATGCCCGGCTCCTTTCCTGCGACCGAATCAAGACCGGTGGACCATGGTGGTTTCTACAACTGTGGTGCCAACTGTACTTTTCTCCAAGCATCCCTGACTTCCCTCGCTTGGTAGATCTTTCCTTTCCGAATTCTGCTGGCAGGCTCATCCGCTGCACCTCTTTCGGATAGGCTTTGTATCGGCTTCCTGGCAGTAGGCCAGACGAGAAGGAAATAGCTAGATGGTTCAAGCTGTTTTATCATGATCACACGCAAATCTCCTTCTCTATCTACTCTGAATCTCAGAATTTTGAAAACCACTCCATCTACAGACAAGATGCCTTTGCCGATGATGATGACACACGAGATCAGTACATGCTAATAATCCGCCCTTGTCTCTTGCCTGTCAGCATGAGTTCCAGCAACCGGATTACCAAATCAGTTTACGAGGCTTACCATCTAGTGATTGTTGCGCATCAACTCGGCTTAAATCAAATCGCTCCTTCTTTCATCATCCATGAGAACTTCCAACTTTACTGAGTGCCTGATAGCCAGTCGTGCGTATAATCTCTTCTCTGAACTAGTCATCCTGATGCCTCATGACCTAGAATTTACATATTCATCCGAGGGCTTCAGCGCTTGGTGGACCCACTGGAAAGCACATCTCTTCTGCGGCCCACTCGGGATCCTCCTGATCGGCATCGACCCATCGCATGTGCCAACACAAGATGAGGTGAATCTACTAATCCAGTCTTCTCCAGGCTCAACTGCATCCTTATTACTGAACTGACTGCATCTTCCCTATAGCTTGATGAGAAAGCTGCCCCCAAGAATGCCGAGGGGGAGCTGTTCTAGTACATGCTGACAGCACCAGTATCTTTGTACGGGAGAAGCGCTCCACCATTGGAGAAGATCCTTTTTGCCGTCCTCGATACGGGACGTCGGTGCGATGCTGCATGTCAACCATCAGCCCAGAAACCTAGGATGACAAAAGTAGTTACCAGGAAGAAACAGGCTGCTATTCTCTCGATTTCTGATTCTGAAGACGTCCCTGTAAACTATGCATTAGAAGAGTCTTTGTTCTGAAACCTCTGCTTTTTCTGATTATTCTTTCCTTTTGCAGACCGATGGACTCACGGAGGACAGAGTTCGCTTGCTGCTCTCAGTCATTGACAAATCTTTGCCCGAGCTTCCACTTGCTAACGTCCCTTCACCAGACCTTCAGCCAACCATCGGCTCTTCAGCCGATATACCAGGAAGCTCCTAGGATGACGTACCATCGGCGTCAGAGGTAACCATTGATATAGCATCTTTACTTGGCTCCTCTCATACTGCCGGCACTGATGTTTTGACTTACGCCTAGCATTCGGTGCCACCATCCGTGCTTGACTCTGCCCCTTCTCTTCCGAGCACCACCATTAAGGCTGCGCTGCCTTCTTCGTCGCGGGGGAACGCTCCAGCCGATCTCACAGATCGGCTGAAGGAGATGGTGAGCTTGCTGGAGATGCCCATAGACCAGTTGGATCAAAGTGAGGACCGCCTTTGTGTGGAGCTGGATGCCATAGCCGAGCATCTTCTCTCTGATCTCAGACAAGTGCTCCATTGCGCCGCTGACCTCAACTTTTACCGGGAGGAAGTGACGGCCGCATCGGGACAAGTCGCAGCTTGGCAAAGTGAAGCTGCACTGAGGAAAGAGATCACCGAGGAAAGTTTAGTTTTTCATCAATAGAAAATTACCTTGGTCAATGTTAGTGCTCAGTCGGCCCTTTCCTCAGAGTTACAGGAGCTGAAGAGAACACGAAACGAAATAGCCGAAGAAATCCAATGCCTTCAGTAGAAACTCTCTGCAACTGAAGGAGATATCACCACCAGAGAGTCCGAGCTCCAATGTCTTGACAACGACCGGCGGAAGCAAAAGGAAGCAGTGGAGTACAGATTGACAGAACTCCAGGCCCAAAGGACCCAACTCACATCGGGCATCGACAGTCATTGCCTCCATCGACGCCATTCGCCAGCAGGACCTTGACACCCTTCTGTCATTCCTCCAGTAGGCAACTATTGTCCTAAAACCTTGTGCCCCCTAAGCTTGATAGCTCGGCATCATTGGACACCTGTGTTCTCTCTTTTTTCTCTTTTATTTTTATCTTGAGGCGATGGCACTGCATCGGCTTCATCATCCATTTTCTTTTTGTTTTCTCGAGGTGATGGCAATGCATTGGCTTTATTTTTCTCTTGAGGCAATGGCAACACATCGGCTCTTGGTGCGATCAGAGAGAAACAGCCTTACGAGCCTACCCACATGCTCGGGTAATACTTTTTCAAGTATTTCCCATATACGTTGCAGCTGAATCTCACCCCCTCAAGGGTTTCCATGTGATAGGAGTTACTCGATGCGGTTTCCACTATGCGATAAGGATCATGCCAATTGGGTGACCACTTGCTGTACACCGGGTCCTTGGTTCCAATCGGCAAAACCAACTCCCAGACGAGATCCCCAACTTGGAATTTCTTTGGCCTAACTTTCATGTTGTAAGCCCTGGCGACTTTCGCTTTATTTTCCTTGATTTTTTCCAGAGCCCAGAGCTAAAGTTCCGTGAGATCTTAAGTGTTGATATTCATGAGGGAAGAATAGTCATCGGCTGATATCCTGTCCTGTAGTGCAACGCGCTGAGAGCCGATGCTAATCTCCCAGGGCATCACGACTTCTTGCCCATAAACCAGCTGATATGGTGCGCACTTGACGAACCCGTGGCACGACATCCGATAAGCCCATAATGCCTCTGCCAAACGCTCGTGCCACTGCTACGGGTACTCGTCGATCTTGTGCTTGATCAACTTAATCAGGCTTTTGTTGGAAGCTTCAGCCTGCCCGTTGGCCTGCGCATAGTACGGCGACGACTGAATCAGAGATATGCCCATCTTTTTGGCGAACTTCCTGAATTCCTCTACTGTAAAGACTGTTCCTTGATCCGTAGTGATGGTCTAAGAAATGCCAAATCTGTATATGATATGCTCTTTGACGAAGTTTACCACATCCTTAACCATGACATTCTTCGTTGGTATAGCTTCGACCCACTTAGTGAAGTAGTCTGTGGCTACTAGGATCCACTTGTGCCCTTTACTGGTCGGAGGGTTGATTTGGCCGATCATATCCATACCCCATCCTTTGAACAGCCATGGCTTGACGATCGAGTGTAGCAAGTCTGCTGGAGCCATATGCACTGCGCCAAATCTCTAGTAATCTTGGTAGCCTCTGTAATATTTGAAGCAATCCTCCAGCATCAACGGCCAATAGAATCTCGATCTCCTGATCAACCACTTCATCTTGTGTGCAGACTGATGGGTACATTGTGCATGACGCTCAAAATTTCGATCGCACCGAGATACTTCACTAACACTCCATCAATGGTGCGAAAGTACATCTTTTCACCAACCAGTACATGCCTTAGTGCCCGGCGTCGTGTCTTCCTATCTGTTCCCCGAGCCGGATCCTCCAAGTATTGGAGGAGATCGGCTCTCCAGTGAGCAGTGTCCAGCTATAATATCTCAGTCGAAATGTCATCTGTCTGCAGTACATACCCGGATGCCACTTGTGCTAGCCTGGTTGCTTCATCATTCTACTCACGGGGTAGCCAAGTTAGAGTGACTTGATGAAATTTCACCATCAGATCATGGCACTTGATGAAGTATGGATATAAATTATCGCTGACGCAGTTGTAATCATCAATGAGCTGATGAATCACCACCTTTTAATCGCCGAAGACTTCTACCACTTTGGCTCCGGTGTTGAGAAGCAACTCCAGACCCCTGTGAATAGCTTCATACTCAGTCTAGTTGTTAGTGAGTTTGGACACCAAATGGAATGCGAACTGATAAACCACCCCACGTGGAGAGACGATGTGGAGCCCGATACTGCACATGGGGTCGCATGTTGATCCGTTGAAGAACAAAACCCAGAGTCTGACACCGATAAACTGAGTCAATGGTGCTTCCCTTTGCGTGATGAGATCTGCCAAAGCTTGACCTTTGACGGCTTTGGCTTGCTGAAAACGGACGTTGAATTCTAAGAGGGCGTACATCCACTTCCCAAGCCGCCCCTTGAGGATAGGTGCCGACAGGATGTGTTTGATGACATCAGCCTTACAGACAACGCGGGTCTCCGCGTTGAGCAGGTAATGCCGCAACTTGGTGCATGTGAAGTATAGACACAAACAAAGGCGTTCCATCTCGCTGTACCTTATTTCTGTGTCAAGCAGACGTCGGCTGAGGTAGAACACAACCCTCTCTTTTCCTGAAATTCCTAGATCAGCACGGAGCCAATGGAAAACTCATCGGCTGATAGGTACACTATAAATGGTTGGTCCAGCTAGGGTGGGACCAACACTGGTGGCGAAATCTGATACTGCTTTAGACTATCGAACGCCCTTTGCTGCTCCTGGCCCCAGATGAAGTCGCTGGCGCTCTTGACTTTCACGAGCGGTATGAATGGCTCAATCCTACCAGATAGATTCAATATGAATCATTTGATGTAATTCAATTTGCTAATCAAGCTCTGGTAGGGTCATAGTCGTGATGGCATCCTTGCTCTTGTGGCCAATTTCTATACTACTCTCGTGTACCATGAAACCCAGGAACTGCCCTGCTGTGATGCCGAACGCACACTTCTTGGGATTCATCTTCAGCCCGTGGAGCCGCGTATGCTCCAACACTCGTTGCAAATCGGCTAAGTGTGTTTCTGGTAGAGCAGATTTGACGACCACATCATCAATGTATACCTCCACCAGTTGTCCGATGAGATCATGGAAGATGTAATTCATCGCCCGCTGGTAGGTTGCTCTGGCGTTCTTGAGGCCGGAGGTCATGACAATCCATTCAAACAGGCCAATATTACCAGGACATCTGAAAGCGATTTTGAATATATCTTCTTCTGCCATGAGAATCTGATTGTACCCGGCGTTGGCATCAAGAAAGCTCATCATCTTGTGACCGACCGCTGCATCCATGAGCAGATCGACAACCAGCATCGGGTACTCGTCCTTGGGTGTGGCTCTATTGAGGTCCCTGAAGTCGATGCAGACACGTAACTGGCCATTCTTCTTTCTGACAGGTATGATGTTTGAAATCCATGTGGCGTACCTACACGGCCGGATTGTGACACCCTAGGTGTTCAACAATCCAAATAAGTAATTTTGGAAAATCCAATCAATTATTTAGGGTCAATTAAAAATATCATAAAGGCCATTTAATAAATAAAGATTTATTTGATTTCAAAATACACCTTTAAATGCACAAAATTATGTAAATAATGTAAGAGGTCCATTTTCATTTCAAAAACAGCCCACAAAAATAAATTGAGCTGAATTGGAGTGCATTTAGTAACATGTGCTAAGTAGAAAGTGGGCCTTTGCATTTCAGCCCAACATACAAATTAATTCAACCTTTTTATCACAAGTTTGAATTTTAAAAATTGTTTACAAACCATAGCTCAAATGAAAAAGTGCATGAAACAAAAGTTGTAGATCTTGAAAAACTGAACAAAAATTGTATTTAAAAGTTTTTCATTTGAGGTCAGGAACAGTGAGTAATTTTTAAATTATTGTCGGGTCCCTGGAATTTTAGAATGCACAAATCAGCCCTCATCTCTATCTCTCTCCCTCCACTCCCTCTCTCTCTCCCTCGGCGACGCCGTACGCCGCCGGCTCCCACACAGATGGAAATCCGCACCGGGATCGCCCAAATCCGCCCCCGGTTTCACTCCCAAAGCTCCAGCTGGCCTCCCCCGCGCGTGACACGCACCCATGTCCACTTGGACGGGCACCACGCCGCCCGCCGAGCACCGTCCGCTCGACACCGCCGCTGCCACCGTCGACGCACCACACGGAAACACTCCAGGCCGCGTACACCTTCCCCGGATGACGCCGTAGCTTCACCTCGACGCCTCCGGCCCTATAAATAGGACCCCCAGAGCCCTGCACACACGCGAGCACCGGTTTCCCCTTCCGCCCGCCATTGTCGCCGGCGAGCTCGAGCTTGCCGCGGCGCCACCTCTGCACGCCCGCATTGCTTAATCCGAGCCCATTCACAGCTTCCAAACCTCCTAGCACAGCTCATCAACCAAGTAGAAGGCCCGCTCCTACCTCAGAACCGCACTAGCACGGTCCGTCGCCGCCGGTGAGATCTACCTTGCCGTGGACAGCTCGGTACGAACGCGCATTACCCACACCCAGTGCACCATGATCCTCTCTCACCCTTATGATGCTCATGTGCTAGAAGTTAAACCTTCAAAACTCCGATAGCGACCTCCCCGCCGACGACCAGAACAGCCCCTCCGCCGGCTCTCACAGAGAACCCAACTCCGGCCATCCCCGACCCAAACCCGAGCACCAGCAGGTGCGCACGGACACATCTTTCCATTCCACCCCTTTTCCCTCACTGCCGGTGACTCCTCTGGTCGGAACAGCACCGCCGGCGAGCGCTCTGCTTCTGAACCCCGACCAAGGACCCGAACATAAATAAAATCATTGAGTCCAGGGGTTAGACTGTAAAAGTACATGAACTTTAGAAATTCAAACCAGTGAAATTTGAAAATGTGTAGAAAATCATAGAGAACTCATAAAAATCCAAACTAAAATATTTTGGAATCTTTACAACAAAATCTACAAGTTTTGTTACATACACTTCTTCAGTTTTTGCATACTTTTTAATCTATCAAAAAGATTAGAATAAATGTGTTATAAATATTCTAGGAGTTCTACTTAGTAACTATAGCTGAAGTTTGGATATGTGATGCTTCATTCTATGAATAGACTTGTGTAAAAATTTGAGCACCAGTACACATTCCCAACTAGATGAAATCATGCTTCTTAATAGATCTAGCATAAAACTTTCCCTTTTATTTATGGAAGTTTTCTTGCAGTGTTGGGCATGAAACTTCTTCCATGATCTTATTGTACTAAAAGAACCTCAAGGCACCAGTTTGATGATTTTTAGAGCTGGTTAGCTATATATGACTTTTAATCCGTCTTTAATAGACATAAATAGGGAAATATAGTTAGTGTAGCTGGAAAAATATGAAATTTTTATCAGAGGATGTACTCAAGTATATAAGCTAGCCTACAAAGTTTCGGAACCAGATCTTGAGAAAAATAGGATATATGTTTTAATCATGAAATCATATGTTGTATTGTTTATTTTTCTACTGATAGTTGCTTTCTGTTTTTGCTTCTGAAACTTTTACACCACTCTGTTAGTACTACAAAGATGCTGCACAAAAAGTTTGAACATATGTCCCTATAGAAATCTACCCTGAATAATTATGCATGTTTAAAATGAAGTGAATGCAAAACTAAATATTCTGTAATAGAAAATGCTGAAATTTTTACTGCTGCACAATTATGCCAAGAATAGGTTATGGTAAAATTTTGAGACCCGGAAACAAAACCGAACTGTCAGAAAAATTTAATCATATTATAATGAATTAATACTTGTCCAAATTATTTATCACTGTTTAAGGTGTGGGAAAATCTGAAAAATTTATGGAACAATGTTCATCATGCGTAGAACACACCATAAAAATGTAGGCTTCAGTACGTGAACAGAACTCAAGAAATAAAAAAGATCAAGTTCTTTTCTTGAATAATAAACTACTCTAAGTTTAGATTACATCTCTATAGTGAAGACAAAAACCCAACCCAGCTTATTTATAGAAATATTCCTATTTAAAAACTACTCTATAAATGATTGCCCAGTAAACTTAAGATAGAAGAAACTCTAAGTTTAGATTACATCTCTATAGTGAAGGAAAGCTATACTCAAAACGAATAATAATACAACATCTCTTGCATTCATATAGAAATCACTCCTTTAGAAGACGGAACGTACGATTTGGTGCCAACAAACGAAAATACATCCACAGGGTGTCAGCTGAACACAAGCGAACTCATTCAAGACCCAAACCAAAGTTTGGAAGAGCCAATCGCTGATAGTGCCCAAGAAGGCAAGCCCCGGTGCATTTAAATTTTCCTTTAATTGCAAAATTTATGTAACCTATGTTGTAATCTATTAATGTCTGTTCATTTAAGTTTTATAGGTGATGCTTGAAACCTTAGATGCATTATCCTAGGTATCCATGTGTTGTTATACCATTAGACAAGATCGAGTAGATGCTCTGCTAATTAGGACCGGTAAAAGTCGAGTAGTTCCTCCTACTCGCGAGATTATAAGTTTTGCATACTCCGCCACATAGATTGAAACCATAAGGGCGGGGTCAATGGTTAGTACTTGTGATGGAAACCCCATCTGTGAAATTGGAATAAGGTTGAATGTGTGGTAGCTTTGTTAAGCGTTTGAACGTACTAACCACATACCGAGAAATATGGTAATCGGGAAGCGGAGTACTCGATTGGATCGGGGAGTGGACTTTACCCTCACCCTCTTTGAACATTGCACATCGTTCTCAAGTGGCCAACATGCGGGTGCAGAGTACCTGTACTCTGTAGTCGAGGGGGGGTGACCCTGATCCACGAACCGGGAAGAAAGGGAAAATGTTGTGTGGGTGATGTGGCTCCCCATGCGTGTGCGTTAGGTTTGCCTTGCAAGGTTAAGAACTCAATTTGAATCGGCCGCCACTCACGGTCAATGAGACTGCTTAACACACTTGCCACATCGAGTAACAACTGATAGATGCTAATGTTAAGATGAATCTTGTGATGTTAAAATCTTACATGCTTGTTTAGTAATAGTTGCTCACCTAGCCTAGTGTATTCAACATAGAATCTGGAATATTGAAATGTGAACATAAGGACCTACTCTTATCGCTTTTCCGCAAAAGAAAACCCAGAAACCCAAAGTCGTGCATGTCGAGTTAATGGACTAAGGTATATCCGAGAACGGGTAAGCCTTGCTGAGTATTAGTATACTCAGCCTTGCTTGTGGAATTGTTTTCATGCGAGAATTTTGAGGAGATGATTGCTGGCTTGTCTTGGCATTGTAAACTGCCTCCGGGTTGGTTTGTGGTGTGGGATGGACCTTCAGCTAGTGTGGATTCCGATCCACAAGATTGATGTCTCGTACGGGCTTTATCGAGATGATCAGTTATCGTTAGTTGCATACTTTCTGCTTCCGCTGAACTGTGAACTTGAAATAAATTCTAATGATGAAGAACTCGTGTAAACTTAATACTTTTTCCTAAATGGTTTGTAATAACTTGAATTTCCACTGCTACTCTGAGTTTATGAAATGGGTATGGATGTATCCTCTGGAGCTCACCTTCGTGTGAGTAACTGCTAGAGCGATCCTGGCTATTGTGGCTTTAATCGAGAGTTTACTCGAGGAACTGCGGTGTTTTGTGCGAGTTGGATCAGAGTTGCCTTGCAACAATGATTAGCGCATTCTAGCCATGTTATTTCGAGCGGTTCCGCCACAGCTAGTATCAGAGCTAAGCAAAGCATACCAGAGAGTGCACCCAGTTTTCCAAACAAGAAACCCTTAAAACTTGACTTCAAAACGATTTAGTTTTCGAAAACTTGGATAATTAAGGAGAGTTTCTAGGACATAAAAGCCCTAGGGGATGTAAGGGTATGATTAAAGGTGGCTAAAGTTATAACTGACTCCCAGCACATTACTTTCTGTATTTAAATTCCACATTTAAATACGGTATCTACACGTCGCCGCGGAGGTATGATTGCTCAGTCAGCTGAGAGAGTCTGACCTTCCTGTCGATGATGCGAGCCAAACGCTGAGCTCAAGCAGTGGCCTACTTGAGCTGCTGCCCATATACCAACTATCTGTTGATTATATGGGGAGTAATGGTTCGAAATTGAAAATTCAATTCCCCGTCTACGACGGTACTCAGTCAATACGCTATCTCGATAGTGTATGCTTAACATTGTCCATACGGCGGGAATTGTATGGATGCCGGTTCTATAGCGATCGGTAATGAATGGAAACGCTTTCGTGAGTGCTGGCACAAAAGGTTCATTGAGATATATGCTGTCCATTTTCTGCAGGTACGCTAACCATGAATCGAAAAACCTAGGACGACTAGTTAATCGACTAGATATACATAAGGAGATATGTATTATGAATGCCACCAAACCTAACCACGTAAGACCAAAGCTATTTGGCAATTCCTTTCTTTCGCGAGGATGAATCAGACGTGCATGCATTCCATTCAAAATTAAAGCACAAACGAAAAGCAAAAATGAAGGAAATTGAAAGACATCATAAGGAGTTTCTAGATGTTCTCCTGAAAATTGCATAACTCAAAAATTTAGGGCTGGTAAATAAACTAATCTTAAGTCGAATCTGTGGAAAGAGATGTCACAAAATGAATTCTCTACATGCTGTAAAAAAAATGAACATTTTCAGAATAAAGCACAGCAAGGAACTTAATGAGTTTTCAACTCCTAGCATCTCTGGAAAGTTGTACACATTTATCTCAGGAACATTCTGGAAAATTTTAGGAATTTTTGGACCACAACTCCAGTAGATACATATTTTTCTTCTTATACCTAGAATCTGTCTAGTAGCAGCAATCTGTTATTAGTATATTGTTTTTGCTCTGCTGACCCTATATCCTTCTATCTTTTTGGCAGATGAAGGAGCCAGCGTTGGCAGTGGTAGACAAGCAGGGTCACATTCACTCCGCTTGCCTTCACTGGGAGGGCATGCCCCGCCTTCTGTGGGAAATGCTCAGTACCGCGGGATATCAGGAGCCGCCACTGTACGACGGGTTTGAGTTTGTGGAGGCGGGTGTGCGCAGGTGCCTTGTGGTTATGACCATTCCACAGCACCTGCTCAACCCGCAGTGGCTGCCGATTGTCACGCAGGTCATAGGGCACCGGTTGCTAGACAGTTGGGAGTTGGCAGCTACCACCGCCCTTACCACATTCTGTGATCAGCACCCTTTTGGAGGTAGTGCTAATCCCGTTCGGTCCTGTTTCCAGCAGTTGACGAGGCTGACCCGTTGTGGCGGGACAGGATGGACTCATCACATCTTCTTGCCACCTTGGATGCAGCGGGTATAGTCTGCACCACAGCTCGGTGCTTGAATGCACTATACCGATTCCAGGTTTTCCAGGGGAATGCCATAGCCCAATTGGTAGGGCTAGCCTAGGAGCACTTTGCTATGGTGATCAACAGGGACTTTCAGATTACCGAGCTCGAGGGCCAGGTTGAGCAGCTCCAGGGTCAGGTTCAGGCTTTGCAGACCATCGTGGGAGAGCACGAGGCCATGATTGGGTTCCTAGAGGAGCAGATGCAGGAGCTCAACATGGAGGTTGACAACGTCAACGAGCAGCTTCAGTTTCACCAGGCACAGCAGGACGCCCTTCACGCCCCACAAGACGTGATGGATGTAGATGAGGAGGAGGAGCCTGAGGAGATTGAGGATTTCTCGGACGTGGACTTCGAGGAGGCCGACCCTCAGCCGGCACAGTGGGGAGCTCACTCTCTAGTTGCCAGCGAGTCGTTTGTCAACAACCTCGACGACTTTTAAGCGAGCTAGTAGATGTGCTTTTGACCATACTCCTCTTAGTATAGCCTAGCTTTTGGAAAATGTAAATTTAGGCTAACTTAGAGTAGAGTTTCCTTTGGTGTAGGAATGACTTGCTAGCAAGGGAAGAAAGATAAGTAGACTAAGGGTGACCATGTGAAGGTTGTAAATAGGTTCCAGCAGTGAAATGAAAGGCTGCATGAACTTGCTCGAATTTTTATCTTTACTTCCTTGCAAATCTAGCTCTGGTGATGAATACCAAAGTTGTTCCAAATGTTATCAGCTACGTACTCCTAAAATTTCATAATTTTCGGACCTATGTAGCCAGAGATACGCTCAAATTACTACCGCTTTGTTCTTGGAAGGATAGAAATTCCAGAGAGGTCGTAATGCAATTTTTAACCATTTTAACCTCCGAATCAGCAAATGTGTTGAATACCAAAGTGGTAGATCACGAAATTCTCTAGCTACTGACAAAAGTTCAACAAATTTCCATGCACAGAATGGAAATTATGAATTTTTCCATAACAGCTGACGCTGCATAAATCGTTTGTATCGCATTTGCTGAATTCTAGTTGTATCTTCCTCTGCAATACATTGAGAAAAACTCGTGTGTACCAAATTGCTGATGAATGAACTACTATGTTTCAGATGGTAGGATCCACGCGAGGTTCACCAAGAGGTTTCGGTGCAAGTGGCAGTGGAACACCACCCCCACCACCCCCAATGCCAGACTTAGCTCAAGTACTCGCCGCACAGACTGAGCTTCTGCGCCAGTTAGTGCAAGGGAACCATTAGCAACATGGGGAACATCGTGACCACCATCCTCAGTCCGTGACGTATTTGGATTTCTTGGGGACGCAACCTCCCTTGTTCAACAAGGTAGAGGAACCACTTGATGCGGACGCTTGGATTCGTACAATCGAGTCCATGTTTTCTCTTCTGATAGCGCCATGTTCGGAGGCAAACAAAGCTCGTTATGCCGCTCAGCAACTCCGGGGCTCTGCACGTTTGTGGTGGGATAATTATAATGCCATGCTTCCCGAAGATCATATTGTTACATGTGAAGAATTCAGAACCGCTTTCGGAGCTCATCATATTCCAGCAGGTCTTTTGGACAGAAAGCTGAATGAGTTCTTGGCTTTGACGGAAGGCACGCGTACTGTGACGCAATATGCACAAGCTTTCAATCACTTGTGCCAATACGCAGGTTATCATGCTGATACTGATGCTAAGAAGCATGATCGCTTCCGTCGGGGACTTAGCACCAAGTTGAAAGAGCGTCTCAATCTTGTTCGGGTGGACTCTTTCAGTGAGCTAGTGAATTTGGCAATCACTCAAGAAGATTGCATTATGGCTCATCGGGCGGAAAAGAAGAGGAAGGCACCAGTGGGATCCTCGAGTGCTCAGCCACCGAGGTATCGTCTAGTGCAGAATACTCCCGCTGCAGCCATTCCGGAAGCACCTCAGCAAGGGCGATGGATATTCAAACCTCCACAGCAGCCACAGCAGTAGCAGGGTCGCAATGAACCCTCAATCCAGCAGAAGAATGGCCCAAGGCCAAATGCTCAACAAGGAAGTCGTCCCGATAATAACAACCGCTGTTTCAAGTGCGGAAGTCCGAATCATTTTGCGAAGCAATGCCCTCAGACGGGACAAGCTCAAGGGCAAGGATTTCGCCGGGATAATCATCAGAACAAAAACAAGAAGCAAACTGTGCAAGTCAGGCAAGGGCAGATTAATTTCACCACTCTTGCTGACCTTCCTGAAGGAGTGCCAATCTTATCGAGCACATTTTCTGTATATCACAAACCCGCAATTATTTTATTTGATTCTGGCGCATCTCACAGTTTTATTATTGCCAAATTTGGAGCCAAAGTTGGGTTAGATTTTTGCCATACTAGAGGGTCATACATGATATCTACTCCGGGTGGGAAAATTGCATCCAACCAAATTATAAGACATGTACCTATAAAATTGGGCAGTAAGATTTTCAAAACAGATTTGATCTTACTAGCATTAGAAGGCATGGACATAATCTTAGGAATGGATTGGATGAATCGACATGGGGCAATTTTAGATATCGCTTCCCGGGCTATTAAACTACATTCTCCCATCCTTGGAAATTCCACTCTTTACTTACCATTCCGGGAGTGTATAAACTCTAGTGCATTCGCCATGAAAGACCTCTAAATAGAATATATTCCTGTGGTATGCGAGTATACAGACATTTTTCCAGATGACTTGCCAGGAATGCCACCAGATCGTGATATTGAATTTGTTATTGAACTTCATCCTGGTACTGCCCCGATCTCAAAGAGGCTATATCGAATGCCACCCAAAGAGTTGGCTGAATTGAAAATCCAATTGCAAGAACTCTTAGACAAATGTTATATTCGCCCAAGTACGTCACCATGGGGTTGCCCGGCCCTATTTGTGAAGAAAAAGGATGACAGCTTGAGATTGTGTGTCGACTATCAACCTCTCAATGCGGTTACTATCAAGAATAAATACCCACTTCCTCACATTGTCGAACTATTTGATCAGTTGGCTGGAGCTAAGGTCTTTTCAAAAATTGACCTTCAGTTCGGGATATCATCAAATCAAGATCCGACCATGTGATATTCCGAAGACTGCTTTCTCGACCAGATATGGACTATACAAATATCTAGTCATATCTTTCGGTCTCACAAATGCTCCCGCTTATTTCATATACCTCATGAACTCAGTGTTTATGCCGGAACTAGATAAATTCATCATGGTTTTCATCGATGATATTTTGATCTACTCCAAAAATGAAAATGAGCACGCGTAACATTTATGGGTAGTTCATCAGCGTCTCCGGGACCAACTATATGCTAAATACTCGAAATGCGAGTTTTGGCTAACCAGTGTGAAATTTCTGGGTCACACTATCTCGAGTGATGGTATATCCGTTGATCCTAGCAATGTTCAAGAGGTGATGGACTGGAAACCTCCTACTTCCGTTCATCAAATCCGCAGTTTCCTTGGCTTAGTCGGATATTATCGCTGCTTTATTCCAGACTTTTCCAGAATAGCTAAGCCAATGACTGAACTACTAAAGAAGGAAAGAAAATTCGTGTGGGATGAGAATTGTGAAAAAACCTTCCACACATTAAGGGCACATTTGACCACTGCACTAGTCTTGGCTCAACCAGACAACAGTAAGTCGTACGATGTTTATTGTGATGCATCGGGTACTGGTCTTGGTTGTGTTCTGATGCAAGAAAATCGGGTCATCGCGTATGCTTCCCGAGCTCTTAGACCTCACGAATTCAATTACCCAACTCATGATTTTGAGCTTGCAGCGGTTATTCATGCACTCAAGATTTGGAGGCATTATCTCATGGGTACTCATTGCAACATCTATACTGACCACAAGAGTCTCAAGTATATTTTCATTCAAGCTGACTTGAACATGAGACAAAGACGGTGGTTAGAATTAATTAAAGATTTTAATCTAGAAGTGCACTACCATCCAGGAAAGGCCAACGTAGTTGCGGACGCACTTAGCCACAAAGTAAATTGCAATTGTCTTTTCGCTGATTCCTACAACGAGACCTTATGCTCGGAATTGAGGAAGCTGAATTTGGAAATCATTCCGCAAGGCACTTTAAATCACATCCGAGTTGAACCCACTCTCCATGATTAGATCATTTTGGCCTAGCTAAAGGATGAAGGGGTTAAAATCATCGAACAAAAACTTTCTCAGGGAGAATCCAAATATAAGTGTTTTCGTCAAGATCATCGAGGAATCCTATGGTTTGAGGATCGCATTGTAGTTCCGAAGGACCATGAACTCTGAAAACAAATTCTTGATGAGGCCCATCTATCCAAATTCTCTATCCATCCAGGCAGTACAAAAATGTACCAAGATCTTCACCAGAACTTTTAGTGGACCCGAATGAAAAGGGAAATTGCTAAATACGTTGCCGAGTGTGACACGTGTCAAAGGGTTAAAGCTAGCCATTTGATGGTTGCCGGAACCCTCCAACCTCTACCTATTCCCTCTTGGAAATAGGAGGAGATCAGCATGGATTTTATTGTGGGTTTACTCCATACCTCGCAACACCATGATTCAATTTGGGTCATCATTGATCGACTTACCAAAACAGCCCATTTTATTCCGGTACACACTACTTACAAGGCCAAGAGGTATGCTGAAATCTATATTGATCACACTACTTACCACCGCCGCTGCCGCCATCGACGCACCACACGGAAACACTCCGGGCCACGTACACCTTCCCCGGGCGACACCATAGCTTCACCTCGACGCCTCTGGCCCTATAAATAGGACCCCAGAGCCCTGCACTCACGCGAGCACCGGTTTCCCCTTCCGCCCGCCATTGTCGCCAGCGAGCTCGAGCTCGCCGTGGCGCCACCTCTCCACGCCCGCATTGCTTAATCCGAGCCCATTCCCAGCTTCCAAACCTCCTAGCGCAGCTCATCAACCAAGTAGAAGGCCCGCTCCTACCCCAAAAACGCGCTAGCACCGTCCGCCACGGCCGGTGAGATCTACCTCGCCGTGGACAGCTTGGTACGAACGCGCATTACCCAAACCCAGTGCACCATGATCTTCCTCTCACCCTTGTGATGCTCAGGTGCTAGAAGTTCGACCTCCAAAACCCCGGCAGTGACCTCACCGCCAACAACCAGAACAGCCCCTCCGCCGGCTCTCGCGGAGAACCCAACTCCGGCCATCCGCAACCCAAACCCGAGCACCAGCAGGTGCGCACGGACACACTCTTTCCATTCCACCCCTTTTCCCTCACCGCCGGTGACTCTGGCCGGAATAGCACCGCCGGCGAGCGCTCTGCTTCTGAACCCCGACCAAGGACCCGAACGTAAATAAAATCATTGAGTCCAGGGGTTAGACTATAAAAGTTCATGAACTTTAGAAATTCAAACCAGTGAACTTTGAAAATGTGTAGAAATTCGTAGAAAAATCGTAAAAATGCAAAGTAAAATGTTTTGGAATCTTTGCAACAAAATATACAAGTTTTGTTACATACACTTCTTCAGTTTTCGCATATTTTTTAATCTATCAAAAAGATTAGAATAAATGAATTATAAATGTTCTAGGAGTTCTACTCAGTAACTATAGCTGATGTTTGGATATGTGATGTTTCATGCTATGAATAGACTTGTGTAAAAATTTGAGCACCAGTACACATTCCCAACTAGATGAAATCATGCTTCTTAATAGATCTAGCATAAAAGTTTCCCTTTTATTTATAAACGTTTTCTTGCAGTGCTGGGCATGAAACTTTTTCCATGATCTTGTAGTACTAAAAGAACCACTAGGCACCGGTTTGATGATTTTTAGACCTGGTTAGCTATATATGACTTTTAATCCTCCTTAAATAGCCATAAATAGGGAAATATAGTTAGTTTAGCTGGAAACATATGAAATTTTTACCAAAGGATGTTCTCAAGTAGATAAGCGAGCCTACAAAGTTTGGGAACCAGATCTTGAGGAAAATAGGAGATATGTTTTAATCATTAAATCACATGTTGTATTGTTTATTTTTCTACTGACAGTTGCTGCGCGGTTTTGCTTCTGAAACAATTACACCACCCTATTACTACTACATAGATGCTGCACTAATAGTTTGAACATGTGTCCCTAACGAAATATACCCTGAATAATTATGCATGTTTAAAATGAACTGAATGTAAAACTAAATATTCTGTTATGGAAAAATGATGAAATTTTTACTGCAGCACAAATATGCCAAGCATAGGTTATGGTAAAATTTTGAGATCCACAAACAAAACCGAACTCTCAGAAAAATTTAATCTTGTTATAATGAATTAATAATTGTCGAAATTGTTTATCACTGTTAAATGTGTGGGAAAAATCTGAAACATTTATGGAACAATGGTCATCAGGTGTAGAACACGCCATAAAAATATGGGCTTCGGTACATGAACAGAACTCAAGAAATAAAAAGATCAAGTTCCTTTCTTGAATAACAGACTTAAAAAGACAAAAACCCAACCCAGCTTATTTATAGAAATATTCTTATTTAAAAAATATTCTATAAATGATTGCCCAGTAAACTTAAGATAGAAAAAACTCTAAGTTTAGATTACAACTCTATAGTGAAGGAAAGCTATACTCAAAACGAATAATAATACAACATCTCCTGCATTCATAAAGAAATCACTCCTTTAGAAGACGGAACGTACGATTTGGTGCCAATAAACGAAAATACATCTGCAGGGTGTCAGCTGAACACAAGCGAACTCATTCAAGATCCAAACCAAAGTTTGGAAGAGCCAATCGCTGATAGTGCCCAAGCAGGCAAGCCCCGGTGCATTTAAATTTCCCTTTAACTGCAAAATTTATGTAACCTATGTTGTAATCTATTAATGTTTGTTCATTTAAGTTTTCTAGGTGATGCTTAAAACCTTAGATGCATGATCCTTGGTATCCATGTGTTCTTATACCATTAGACAAGATCGAGTAGATGCTCTGCTAATTAGGACTGGTAAAAGTCACGTAGTTCTTGCTACTCGCGAGATTATAGGTTTTGCATACTCTGCCACATAGATTGAAATTATAAGGGTGGGGTCAATGGTTAGTACTTGTGATGGAAACCCCGTCTGTGAAATTGGAATAAGGATGAATGTGTGGTAGCTTTGTTAAGCGTTTGAATGTACTAACCACATACCGAGAAATATGGTAATCGGAAAGCAGAGTACTCGATTGGACCGGGGAGTGGACTTTACCCTCACCCTCTTTGAACGTTGCACATCGTTCTCATGCGGCCAACATGCGGGTTCAGAGTAGCCGTACTCTGTAGTCGAGGGGGTGACCCTGATCCACGAACCGGGAAGAAATAGAAAATGTTGTGTGGGTGACGTGGCTCCCCATGCGTGTGTGTTAGGTTTGCCTTACAAGGTTAAGAACTCGATTCGAATCGGCCGCCGCTCACGGTCAATGAGACTGCTTAACACACTTGCCACATCGAGTAACAACTGAAAGATGCTAATGTTAAGATGAATCTTGTGATGTTAAAAACTTACATGCTTGTTTAGTAATAGTTGCTCACCTAGCCTAGTGTAATCAACATAGAATCTGGAATATTAAAATGTGAACATAAGGACCTGCTCTTATCGCTTTTCTGCAAAAGAAAACCCAGAAACCATAGCCGTGCATGTCTAGTTAATGGACTAAGGTATTTCCGAGAACGGGTAAGCCTTGCTGATTATTAGTATACTCAGCCTTTGCTTGTGGAATTGTTTTCAGGTGAGAATTTTGAGGAGAAGATTGCTGGCTTGTCTTGGCCTTGTAAACTGCCTCCGGGTTGGTCTGTGGTGTGGGATGGACCTTCAGCTTGTGTGGATTCCGATCCACAAGAATGATGTCTCGTACAGGCTTTATCGAGATGATCAGTTATCGTTAGTTTCATACTTTCTGCTTCCACTGAACTGTGAACTTGAAATAAATTCTAATGATGAAGAACTCGTGTAAACTTAATACTTTTTTCGAAATGGTTTGTAATAACTTGAATTTCCACTGCTACTCTGAGTTTATGAAATGGGTATGGATGTATCCTCTAGAGCTCACCTTCATGTGAGTAACTGCTAGAGCGATCCTAGCTATTGTGGCTTTAATCGAGAGTTTACTCGAGGAACTGCGGTGTTTTGTGCGAGTTGGATCAGAGTTGCCTTGCAACAATGATTAGCGCATTCTAGCCATGTCATTTCGAGCAGTTCCGCCACACGGATAAAGCCTGCTTCGGTCATTCTCTGAATCTCATCTTTGATTTCTCCTAGGATGCTGGGATTGAACTTCCTGGGAGGCTCAGCATAGGGGTGAAAACCAGGCTTGATCGGCAACCTATGCTCCACTATAGAACGATCCAAGCCCGGGCATCTCGTGATGCTCCCACACGAAGTAATCTGCGAACTCCTTCAGAAGACAGGTGAGCTGAGACTTGGCTTCATGTTGGAGCTTCTTGATTATGTATGTGGGGCGAGAATGATCACCTGACCCGATGTCGATTTCTTACAGATCACCGGACGGTGTAAATCTGAAACCCAGTTTGCCATCCTCCGCTAGTTCAGCACTACAAATCATATGAGACTCAAAATAAAAAACGGGCCGATGACTTTCATCAACCAATTCTTTTGTGCTTTGAAACAAGAAGCTTACATATTTTTGTTGCCAATTTCTAGAATCGTCTTTACAGCTGGAATGAGGACATAATTCTTTTAAAAGGGGTTGATCGCGCAGATTGGCCCTACTTTGAGTAGATGTTTTTATGAATCGTTGCCAGTTGCAGGAACCGGCGTTACTCCATTTTTTGACTGAGTGATGAAACACCATTCCTGTTCCTTCCTATCGGTCAGGCATTCCATCCCTTTTCCCCACCAGCTCGAGGTATCCACCATGGTGACATCGCAAGAATCATCGGCAGGGACCACTTCCACTTCATCGCCGTTCCACTAGATCAAGCATTGGTGCATGGTGGACGGGACGCAGCAATTGGCGTGGATCTAGTCTCGGCCAAGTAGTGCCCATTGGAATCGATGACGAAGAACGAGGTGCTGACCGTCTTGTGCCCGATGGTCAGGTCAACATTGAGAAATCCCTTTGCTGGTGTGGGGTTGCCTTTGAATCGTTGAGGACCACATTGGTTTTGATCGGGTCCTCTTATATCTAACCGATCTTGCAGCACACCGCGTACGTCAAGAGGTTGACTGCTGCATCGGTGTCCACCATCATCCTGTTGACCGGCTTTCTGAGATACAGCGGCTTCAGTTGGAGATACCTCTTGTCGATTAGCTTCTCGAAGATGATGGCCGCTGGCCCCAGGCTGAGTTGTGCCATCGTCTCTTGGCTGGGCTAGGGATTGCGGAACTCTTCCGGCAGAAAGAACACCATGTTGACATCGGCCGATGGATTTGCGGCAGAATCATCGGATGCTTCGACATTGGCTGCTAACGCAGTCGATTGTACCCTCCTCCAAACCAAGTTGCACTCTCTGCAAGGAGGTGGAATGACAACTGGTCCGGAGTTCACTTGTTTCAGTAGCCGAAGGTAATTTTCTTCGGCTTGTTCCAGGCTGCGCAGATGTTGGACCCTCCTCTTCTGTGATTTGGAGAGACCATACGGGCACCACCGCAGGAGGTGGCTTTCCTCACACTTCCTGTCGGGTTCCTCTTGTGGGTGCCGCCCGAGTGACGCCTGGCGCGGTGGAGGTGAAGATGAGTGTTCGAGCCTCTGGAACACCGATGGGCGTCGACCTTGGCTCGGTTGGGTGGAGCACTCCGGGCAATCCTCAGGAGTTGGGAGCTGTTCCATCCCCTGTCTCCAGTAGTACTAGAAGAGTGGGCACTCCTAGTGTGCCCTGATTCTTCTATGATCGTCTTGGTTGTGCTCTTTATCGTGCTGCCACTCGCGGCGGAGGCATTCCTCTTGTAGATGCCGCGGTTCCTAGCGACGCTCTTCGCTAAGAGAGTAGCGGCGCAGGCTATGCTGGAACCTGCATCCTCTGCCGTCGCGTTCGCGACAGTAGTCGCGCTGATCGTTATGGTCCCAACCTTCTTTGTACTGGCCCTCGGGTCTTGCATATAACCCGATCAGCGCTCCCGAGTTGGAGCGTGATCGGCGATTCCTTTCAACCTCCCTTGCCGACACGTGGCGTTCCAGCTTGAATTCCAGGGGCCGATCATTGTCAGGATCGGCCTTCTCCTTTCCCTAAGCACTGTGCGCAACTGACACCATGTTAATCAAAGGAAAAGAGGGTGGACCATGCTCATCGCGCGCAGCCCTGGTGATGAAGCGCCCTTGCTCGATGACGTTCCGAATCTGCTGGAAGGGTGCCAAGGACTACCTTGACAGGGACTGCTGCCAAGCGGGCGCAATCACCGCCATGTTAACTTGCGTGCGCAGCCCTGGTGAAGAAGCGCCCTTGCTCGATGGCATTCCAAATCTACTGCAAGGGTGCCGAGGACTACCTTGACGGAGACTGCTGCCGAGCGGGCGCAACCTCCACCATGTTAACTTGCGGGAAGGGTGTCTTGTCGACCTTCATCTGGTTATGTGTGTAGACCAAAAGTCCCTGCTCGATGGCGCTTTGTATCTGCTGTAACGTCCCGCCTCCCCGAGGCCGGACCCGCTTACATTTGGCAGCTTATATAGGACATAGAGTGCCCTCACAGTCCAACACAAGTCTTTTCTACACACTTTGTCCTCACTCGTGCGCACCCGGGAAGGACTTCCCGGTCGGTCACCCATCTGGTTACGCGTGTAGACCAAATGCCCCTACTCGATGGCGCTTTGTATCTGCTGTAACGTCCCACCTCCCCGAGGCCGGACCCGCTTACATTTGGCAGCTTATATAGGACATAGAGTGCCCTCACAACCCAACACAAGTCTTTTCTACACACTTTGTCCTTACTCATGCGTATCCGGGAAGGACATCCTGGTCGGTCACCCATTCTCAAATTGCTCCAGGACAAGCACGCTTAACCTCAGAGTTCTTTGGAGATCGGCTTCCGGAAAAGAAGTTGCAACTTGTTGGTATGAGTATCCTATTAAGCCCTGGGCCGGAATATTACATTGAGACATGAGCCACTCTAGCACACAGCACAGAGGGTCAAGCTCTAGAATTAAGTAAGCCCTAGGCTAGGATATCACACCCTCACCCCCTTAAGAGACCGACGTCCTCGTCGGTTAACCCAAAGCCAGGAACGTCATCTCTTGGCCACGTCCATGCGTCCCTTGGCTGGGATATCACACCCTCACCCCCTTAAGAGACCGATGTCCTCGTCGGTTAACCCAATGCTAGGAACGTCCTCTCTTGGCCACGCCCATGCGTCCAGTGCCAACGGCGCATGTGCCACGTCCGTGCGTCCAGTGCCAACGGCACATCCCAGATGCCCGCGCACTGACCCGCCACATGCCTGTGCACCATGCCCGCGCCCCTAACCCGCACGCGCCCGTGAAACCGCAAGTGTCGGGTCTGATACCATTCTGTAACGTCCCACCTCCCCGTGGCCGGACTCGCTTACATCTGGCAGCTTATATAGGACATAGAGTGCCCTCACAGCCCAACTGTAACGTCCCGCCTCCCCGAGGACGGCCCGCTTACATCTGACAGCTTAAATAGGATATAGACTGCCCTCGCAAACCAACATGTGTCTTTTCTGCACACTTTATCCTCACTCGTGCGCACCTGGGAAGGACTTCCTGATCGGTCACCCATCCCCAAATTGCTCCAGGCCAAGCACGCTTAACCTCAGAGTTCTTTGGAGATCGGCTTCCAGAAAAGAAGTTGCAACTTGTTGGTATGGTTATCCTATTAATCCTATTAATCCCTGCGCTGGAATGTCACATCGAGACATGAGCCACTCAAGCACATAGCACAAAGGGTCAAGCTCTAGAATTAAGTAAGCCCTGAGCTAGGATATCACATCTGCTAGCATAGGGCCTTGCAGTCGACTGTATTGTGGGAGTCGACCGTGTTGTGCCACTTGTAGTACTTGCGCTCCTTTAGCTCGTAAGCCGAAGAGATTTGATGACCGTCCTTTAGCTCCAATTGTTTCTCCTTGATGAGCAGATCAAAGATTTGCTCCATCTTGGTCATGTCGAAGTCGTAACCAATGGTCACCTTGGGTCGCTTGAGCCAGGGCAAGGCAGAGGTTGAGATGCCTTGGCCCACTAGACAACAGCCACCTCGGCCTCATCGGTCGATTCCTCCTTGGGAGCTTGGAAGTTGGCAACCGGCCTCCGCGGCTTTTTCGCATATAGGTTAGGATGGAGGCATTCGTAAGCAGATACCTTCGATAGGAGGTGGCCGATGGAGTTGAAATCCATTGGCCCGTAGACGCCCTTAGTGACTCGAGAGAGGCCACCGTAAGCGAGTTCTGCCAGGTTCCTCTTAGATAGATGAAGTGACTAGCATCTGTTCTGCACCTCACCGAAGCGTTGAATATACTGGCTCACGGTTTCCCCGGTACGCTGACGGAGAGCCGTGTGGTCTGACAATGTAGCCTCATCGGAACCGGAGAAGAATTGAGCATGGAACTGCTCCTCCAGCTGCTTCCACGATGTGATGGACCCTGGCGCCAAGGAAGTGTACCAACCGAATGTTGGCCCGGTCAGTGATAGAGAGAAGAGCCAAATTTTCATATGCTCCTGTTATCACCATAAATTAATAGGGTGGATAAATGGGCCACGAGCAAGTTGGGCTTAGTGTAGAGGTTAAAGAAGGCTTGTGAATTGGCTCCTGCTTGAGCATTTGGACCACATGGGCCGTGAATCTCTAGATTTAGTTAGTTCAGTTAGGGTTAAGAGTCCGGTATGGACGAGTTAGTTTAGATCGTGTCCAAGTCTACAGACTATAAATATGTATCCTTTGTCATTTGTAAAGGAGGAACCATTCACGTTCAGCAACAACAAAGTACGGCGCACCGCCACCCCTGTTTCTAGGGTTTCATCCAAGTAAGCGCCATGCTGCCTTGATCATTTCTTACGATCAAGGCAGCATTATTCTTGCTTTTACCTTTGGTATTACTTGTACTGAAGCTTTTTTGAAGGCGAGTAATGCTATTTATCCTAGTGTTTGCAGTATGTTCTTAGTAGATCTGTTATGTGCTTACATGCTTATCATCTGCAAATATCATGTTATTTATGCATGTTGACATTTTGATCTTATACTAGTTCTTGTCATGCAGGAATTAGTCGTGCAGGAGTAACACCTTGTTGTGTTCCATTTAGTAGATCAGATCTGTTATGGTTTGTTCTTATATCATAAGAATTGGCGTAATATCTGCTAGATTAGGCCTTGCAAATGGATTGGACATTCCGACGACGTAGTAGATGCTTTACTTTAGTCTTGGTGGGGATTGATCCGGGAATCGGCTCTTGCTATTTCTTAGGCCTCCACTCTGGTTAAAGTTCAGCCATCTATTACGTTCGTTAGGCCTAATTGCATGTAGGATGTTCCGATCTGGTAGTGAAGCTTTTACCATCGTGGATTGGATTAGTTAAACATAATTGCAGCAAGTTACTACAGTTATACGCTTCATTTATCAATATCTGGATATATAGATCTGACTGACATCGAGACTCGATCGGCTCTTTAAAGCCGATGCAAGAGTCGTCCCGGGGAGCCGATTGTGGCTCAGACTAATGTTTACACGTGTCTATGCATGCAGGCGAATCACTGAACACGTTTTGCAGCTTCCTGATCAGGTATAGGTCAGGTGGCACACCCTGCGACTCAGGAAGCAATAGGCGTGTGTCAGGGACCAGTGCCAGCTAGCGCCCCGGCAACCTCCCGGCTCTTCGTGTTGCTTGTCGCTTCTCGCCGGTGGGTTTCGACCGACAAGACATTCTAGCATGCCCGGTGGGACATTCATCAACAAAGAACATCAACCGCTGGGATGGCCGGATCTCATCATCAAGCGCCGGATCCACCGGCCACCAAGCCCGTCACGTACGAAAAGCTGACTCCTGAGTACAAGCAAAAATATGATGAAGTCAAAGTTCAGTTCAGAGTCGATCTCATCGGCTCTTTTGAGAGAACCCGCCACCATGGCATCAGGTGGAGGCGTTTCTCTTCTGAAGGCGCTCTTGATAATATAGATCTGTCTGTGCCGTTGGAGGAGCGCACTAGAGCCTTACGCTAGGAGATGAACTACATGGTGGCTCACTCACTCCATCGGCACTCTGAGAGCCTGATGAATGAGATTGAATGCATGGTGTATCGCGTCGTTCAAGAGGTGATCAAGAACCAGTACTCCCCATCAGGACCTGTCTTGGGGAGTCACAGAGGAGAAGCTGCACTTCAATCCAGGCCGCCGTTGCTGTACTCACTTGCAGCTCCAGAGCCACGGAATTCACCGATCTATGTTGTCTACAAGATCGGTGGTGATCCCGGAGAGGGCTACTTTCTGAGCGAGCCGCCCAAGGAAATCCTACATGGTTACACGTGTGTCTACATCCCCTACAACATCAACCAGACACACCCGGGACAGATGACGAGCGCAACAGCTTCAAGAATTGATGCGGAGAAGCAAGCATGGCTGGCGAAGTACGCTACCGGGCCGAGTACTGAACCCTTGGCCCCAGGAAATCTTGGTATGGAGCAGATCGGCGCGATATTTAGAGATCAGTTCGGTATTCTGCCCAAGAGGAAGGCGATCGGCTATTCCAAGCCATATCCAAGTGACTACGATTCGATTCCCTTATCACCCAAGTATCGGCTCCCGGAGTTCACCAAGTTCAACAGGTCAGATGGATCCAGCTCCATCGAGCATGTGAGCCGATACTTGACACAGCTTGGGATGATCTCCATATCGGATCCTCTACAGGTCTGGTTCTTCAGCCAGTCTCTCACGGGCCCGGCTTTTGGATGGTACACGTCGCTGGCTTCGGATTCAATCCGTACTTAGAGGCAGCTGGAAAATCAATTCCACATCCAGTACCACTCAGAAGCTGCCGATGCTGGAATTGTCGACCTCGCACAAGTCAGGCAGAAGCATGGTGAGATTGTCTCAGAGTATATGCAGCGCTTCAAAGAAGTCAAGAACCGATGCTACTCATCACGCATCACGGAGAAGGAGGCGGTCGACCTGGCAGTTCTGGAGCTCACAAAGCCGATCAAGGATCTGGCTTTCCAGTTAGAGTTCACCTCTCTGGTGCACATGATACAGAAGCTTACAACGTACAAACGCTATTGCCCTGAGCTTTACCAGGAGAAATTTAAGCGCCAGGTGAATATGGCCCAGGCAGATGATTCCGACAAGTCTGGCAAAGAGGAAGAAGTGGCAATGGCAGAGTGGGCCTGGGGGCAAACCCCGTTCCGTGCAAGTGGGTCAAGCAAAAGGGACATGTGAAGGGCTTCTACTTTGATGTGTCAAAGGTGGAGCAGATATTCGATCTGCTACTCAAAGAAAAGCAGTTGAAGCTCCCAGAGAATCACAAGTTCCTGACGACGCAAGAACTGCAAGGAAGACCATACTGCAAATGGCACCACTCGTTCACCCATGCCACGAACGACTGCAAGGAGCTTTGTCGGCAGGTGCAATCGGCTATTGAGCAAGACCGATTAATTCTGGCACAGCATACGATGAAGGTTGACAGTCAGTGTAACACCCTAATTTAAATTTCAGCATTTTATAATAAATTTAATTGGATTAATTTGAATTTCTAAGGTTTAATATGTTTAGCCTTGCATTTAATTTATTTTTGTCTCACAAAGTAATTAAAATTGTCTAAGTTTAAAAATTTGATGTTGCATTCATGCTGGTGCATGTTTTTGTTTTGTTTGTTTGTGTAGGAGTTTGAATTCAAATTCATTTGAATTCAAATAATTTTGAGTTGAGAGGAAAGGAAAAAGAAATAGAAAAGGAAATAAACCTCATCCCGGGAGCCCACCAGCCCAACCAGGCCGGCCCAACCCTCTTCCTCTCTTTTCCTCAGCCCGCGGCCCACTTTTCACGCGGCCCAAACCGGTGCCCACACCCCAGGCCCGGCTCGCGCCGGCCTGCTCCCGCAAACCCCGCTCTCCCCGCGCCGGCCTGCTCCAGCACGTCGCCCAGCGCCCAAGCCAGCGCCCCCGCCCCTGCCAACTGGGCCCCGCACGTCAGCGCCTGCAGCCGCCCGCCTCGCGTCGCCCTCGCGCCCCTGACGGCCCGGGCCCAGCAGTCAAGCTCGTCCCCTTCCTCGCGCAACCGCCGTGCCCGACAAGCCGAGATTCTCGGCGGGCTTTCCTTCCTGGCACGCACGCCCAGGCCATCCCGCCGCCCTACAAATAGGGGCCCGAGCCTCCCCTCCTCCTCCCATCCGTAGCCGCCACCGTAACCCTAGCCCGCCGCGCATCTTGCTCTGCCGGGGCGCCGCTCCTCTGCGCCGCCGTGGAGTCGCAGCTCCGCCGCACCACACCCACCAAGATCCACTGCAGCGGCTCCATTTCGGCACCAGTAAGCCTTCCAGAGCCTTCACCCGCGACCTCGGCCCGTGCTGCTGCCGGATTTGCACCAGACGTCGCCGCCGTAGGTGAGTCGGCCTCCGCTCGTTTTCTCTCCGCCGTTGGCGTCCCCGCCCGCCTGACCTCTCTGCTGGCTTCGCAGCGCGCTCGCACCACGACCCGCGGGACTAAGGCAACCGGAGCTGCACGCCTGCGACCGCGCCACGAAATCCGTTCCTCGCCGCCGCCAGTCTTCGCCGTCGAGTCCTCTGCGCCGGCTTTCTCTTTGATCCAGAGCTCGGTGAGGACCCCCTTCGTCCACTCTTCCTTTTTATCGCGTTAGCTTAGCCATGGGCCAACATTGCGGCTCAACCGCCTTGCTTCGGCGATGTACCGCCGCTCAATCCAGCCATCACCGTCGCGCAGCCACGTCCGGCCCCCATCACACCTCGCAGAGCCCACCAGTGGCTTACGCATGCCGCATAGGTGCTTCTAGGCCCCGGACCCGCTCGAATCCATCCCTGGAAGGCCGTGTTCGGCCTTCTCTGGCACTGCGCCGCCGCGGAAGCCCGTCTCCGGCGACCCGCGCCGCCGCCGTTGCCCCCTTTCAACCTGGGCCGTCAGATCCGAAATAGAGGCGCGAGATTAGATCGCGGCCATGTCTGTTCTGAGCCGCCGGATCTCGATCCAACGGATCAGATCCGTGCATACCGCTTCAGCCCGGTCATTTTTCTAAAGAGACCCCCCACTTTGCCTAAATTAACCCGCGGTCCACCTGAGTTCAAAAATAATTAGATTTAATTCCTGGTTTTAACGCGTAGCCCCCTGAGTTTCTTTAAAATAGTACCCGCAGTCCAGGCTTGAAGTTTTTGCAAGTTAGACCCTGAAGCTTTAGTGTAATTACGTTTAGGCCCTCAGTTTTTGCAGAAAACCCCCTGAAACTTAGTTTTTATCGCAGATAAGCCCCTAGAACTTGTTTTTAGCCTAGAATATGCGTTTTAACTCCGTTTTAAGCGTTCTTTATGTCCACGCGATTGTTGTAACGCGTAGAATAGTTTTAGATTAGTTTAGTGTGCTATTTTTATGTATTGATGTACTGTTTCTTAGTTTTTGTTAGTGTTTGCTTGTATGCTTATTTTTGTGCATTGTTTTGGCCATGTGTTCGTGAGTAGACGTTGATTCATCTGAGGAGCCCCAGTACCAGTACCCGGAGCAGCCAGTCTTCGGAGCAGTTTGAGCAGCAGCCAGAGCAGTACGAGGAAGGCAAGTATAACATGAACAACCTATCACTTTTAAATACAATTTCATACTGCATTTAATATTGTATGCCTATAAGGACTGTCCTAGCCACTTTATGTAACACCCGGTTTATAAAAGGACATAAACCGAGCAATCATATACGTGCCAGGATCAAGTCACACGTATATACAATAGAATGAACAGTATATCATTGCACATATCACAAAAAAAAGATATAATAAAGCGAATACGAATGTTATTTATTACATTAATGACAAAAATGTCTGATACAGCGGAAGCGAAGTACAAATAAGAATAAAGCTCTCCGAAGCTGAAGCAGGGCACCACAGGGACGTCGACTGGGAGACGAACGCCTAGAAGTCCTCGTAGTCCTGGTAGCGCTGAGCAAACTCCCTCGTGTCGCAGGAACTGAACAGCAGTAGCGTAGCCAAGAGGAAAAAGTAGAGAAGAGGCAAGAGTGAGTACACAACTTGTACTCAACAAGTATAACACAAACTATGAGGCTCTAAGGTTGGCTGACTGACTGCATTAGCTTTTAATCTTGACAAAATTTTATTAAAGCTATTTACTACGAGTTGATGAATTACCATAAACCCAGTTACATAGTAATTAATCAAGATTAACCATGTTACTACTGAGATCCAAACCAAAACCAAGCCACCAAGGTAACCCCGAGAGGCACCTCCCTCGTCGGAAGGAGACAACCCCACTAATCAAAAGGAGGATCTGGGCCGCTCATAACCGTGAGCACGGCTAGTATACCAGTTTTACACTCTGCAGAGGTTGCACATCTTTACCCACAAGTCGTGAGCTACGCTAGAGGTTCATCACACTTCCTTAGGTGAGATGACTAGCGACTCACTACGAGGCCGTTACAAAGAATCTCGTTGGTAAGGCGTAACCGCGAGAGTTAGGTCAGCGACGATGGGACCCACCTCTGGGGGTACAAGCACAAGAGCGCAATCCAAGCACAGACCAAGCCGGAGGAGCAGGGACCATTGAAGCTTACTACTCTTGCCCCGCAGGTAAGTTACTCCAAACCAAAAAGACCTAATTAGTAAGCCAAGTCTATCCCATTCTAGCCTTGTGGCAGCGCTGTTGTCCCAGGTTGTCGCTCTATGAACCGGTCCTTATGGAGAGTGGTCAACCAAGCACTAAGCACCGTGCTGGCCCCGTAAACCATGTTTCTACAAAAATCATATTTTAACGAGACGTGAGCCACTCATCCACACAGAGGGCCACTCTCAGAATTAAGTTCAAGTAAACCATTAATCAAATTAATTAAAAAAAGACCAGAGTGTGTTATAGCGCAGCAACCTAGCACAACTAACCAAAATGCAACCCAAAGGTATATATAAAGGATATAAAGTGGCTAGAACAGTCCTTATAGGCATACAGTATTAAATGCAGTATGAAATTGTATTTAAAAGTGATAGGTTGTTCATGTTATACTTGCCTTCCTCGTACTGCTCCTGCTGCTGCTCAAACTGGTCGGAAGACGGCTGCTCCGGGTACTGGTACTGGGGCTCCTCGGATGGATCAACGTCTACTCACGAACACATGGCCAAAACAATGCACAATAATAAGCATACAAGCAAACACTAACAAAAACTAAGAAATAGTACATCAATACATAAGAACAGCACACTAAACTAGTCTAAAACTATTCTACGCATTACAACGATCGCGTGGATATAAAGAACGTTTAAAACGGAGCTAAAACGCATTTTCTAGGCTAAAAACAAGTTCTAGGGGCTTATCTGCGAGAAAAACTAAGTTCCAGGGGGTTTTCTGCAAAAACCGAGGGCTAAAATGAAATTTAAGCATAGATCTAGGGGCTAGTGCATAAAAACTCAAGGGCTGGACTGCGGGTTTGAAACCTGGAAAAGTCAGGGGCTAAAGCGTAAAAGGAAGGGCATACTTGGAAATATATTTCAACTGAGATGGACTGCGGGTTTATTTAGAATAAACCCAGGGTCTCTTTAGCAAAAAGGGTGCAGGCGAACCGGTACGCACGATCCTGGGATGTCGGATCGCGATCGCGCGGCTCGGGTTGGACGGCAACTCGATCTAATCAGGGCCGGTGCCTGTGGATCCGGCGGCTCAGAGACATCCCCTGCGCGGGCGGCGGCGCTGGCTCTCCGGCGATCACCCCCGCGGCGGCACACCACCGGAGCCTGCTAATCTCAGTGCTCCGGGCTGGGATTCTAGCGATGATTGGGCCTGGGAGGGTCAGAGGAACATGGGAAACGCTTCTGGGCACTCAGGTTGGCAGATCAGGGCGCGGGTCGGGCTCGCCATGGCGAGGGGCGGCGAGGGCGACAGCAGAGCGACGGCGAGTGGCGTTCCGGCCTTGGAAGGGGCCTACGGACCACTACATCTAGTGCAGAGGAAGCGGGGAGTTGAGAGGGTGCTCACCGTGCTTTGGATTGAAGGGAAGGCCGGCGCGGTGTGCTCGGCGACGAGGATCGGCGGCGGAGGGGAACGGAGCTCGCGTTCGGGGTCGAGGAAGGGGTGCGCCGGGCTCCTGGACGCCTCAGATCGACGCGGGGTGCTCCTGCGGCGGTGACACGAGAGTCAGGGAGATTCGGGGATCGCCGGCGGCGAAGAAATTTGGGCGGCGGAGGTACCTGCGGTGGCGCAAAGCTCTCCTGGCGGCGGAGCAGAGCGGGGCGTAGGGTTAGGGCTTGGAGATTCTGGCGGCGGCGGTGGAGAGGAAATGGGGGAGGCGCAGGGCTGCAGCCAATTTAAAGGGGGGGGGCCCGGGCATCTTGGGGGAGCGTGCCGTGGAGGCGCGGCGCGATCCTCGGCGAGAAGGGCGGGGTCCGTTGGCGCAGCGGAGGGGGAGGGACAACGCGGCGCGGGCGGCTGTAGGCGCTGGCGTGCGGGCCCGCGGTGCCAGCGGAGAGGAGGCGAAGCGGGCCTGCGCTGGTGGGCGCTGGCGCTGGCAGGCCGAGCAGCAATGCGAGCGGGCTGGGCCGCGGGGGAAAGGGAAAAGAGGGATGGGCCGGCCGGCGCACTGGGCCAGGGAGGGAAAAGGGCCGGTGGGAGAAAGGAAATGGGCTGAGGGTTTGGGCTGGGGAGATGGGTCGGGTTTTGTTTTGGGTTCCTTTTCTATTTCTTCTTCTCTTCTATTTCTAATTCAAACAAAGTTTGAATTCAAATATAAATTTGAATTCAAACCACACTCAAATAAAAGTATGCACCAGCATGAATGCAACAACAATTTTTTTTTTAAACCTAGACAAATTTTAATTACTTGAGGAACAAAAATTTGGGTTAAATGCCAGACTAACACAGAAAATCCTTAGAAAATTAAATAAAGCCAATTAAATTTATTGATAAATGCTGGAATTTAAATTAGGGTGTTACAATTTACATCCTTTATATATCCCTTGGGGTTGCATTTGTTTAGTTGTGCTAGGTTGCTGCGCTATAACACACTCTGGTCCTTTTAATTAATTTGATTAAAGGTTTACTTGAACTTAATTCTGAGAGTGGCCCTCTGTGCTTCGTGCTTGGGTGGCTCACGTCTCGTTAAAATATGGTTTTTGTAGAATCATGGTTTAGGGGGCCAGCACGGTGCTTAGTGCTTGGTTGGCCACTCTCCATAAGGACCGGTTCATAGAGCGACAACCTGGGACAACAGCGCTACCACAAGGCTAGAATGGGATAGACTTGGCGTAATAATTAGATCTTTTTGGTTTGGAGTAACTTACCTGCGGGGCAGGGGCGGTAAGCTTCTATGGCCCTCGTGCTGAGTGGCCTCGTCTGTGCTTCGTGTCTTGACGCCCACTAGACCTGCTCCATAGTCGCCGATCCACCCTCGCGGTTACTCCCTACCAACGAGATTCTTTGTAAAGGCCTCGTAGTGAGTCGCTAGCCATCTCACCTAAGGACTTCTAGGCATTCGTCTCCTAGTCGACGTCCCTATGGCGCCCTGCTCAGCTTCGGAGAGTTCTTTTATCGTATTTGTACTTCGCTTCCGCTGTATCAGACATTTTGTCATTAATGTAATAAATAACATTCGTATTCGCCTTATTATGTCTTTTTACGTGATATGTGCTATGATATATTGTTCATTCTGTTGTATATACGTGTGACTTGATCCTGGCACGTATATGATTGCTCGGTTTATGTTCTTTTATAAACCGGGTGTTACAGAGTGGTATCAGAGCCGTATCGACTGTAGGACGAAGCCTAGATAGATCTGGTCGAGTTTTAGGACTTCTTCTCTCCAATCCTTGTCTGCTGAATACTATTTTACTATTATACCCCTTGAATTCTATGACTTTTACCCATCCTGCCTTGATTTCTCTCTCTGAAGAATAGTTTTCATAGATTTTGGCCTGAATCAATCATCTGACCACCATGAGTATTAGCTAGGTGACCCTTTTATAATAATACGATAGCACGTTCTGCGACCCGTTGTGTTAGTCGAGTCGTATGTTAAACTCGGCTAAGTTGTGAAATTTGTCTGCTTGTTATTATGCTACATGTTTGATTTGGATTTCTGAATGATTGCATAGCTTAGTAGTTTAAATTTGTTTAATGAAAATCAGTATTAAATTAAAGTTAATTAATTAATAAAATGAGTTAGATCGTTGGGGGTAAAACAGTCCACTCTATCCTGTCTACTTTATCAGGTCTGAGTCTTTTTCCGCAAAGAGTTATCATATCCATCTGAATTTATTCCTGCAATATCCTTACTCGTGAAATGTTTTGTCCAAAATCAGATGGTGAACACCAGGCGTGGTTCTGACCAGCAGGGGCAGAACAACCAGAGTCAGAACACCCAGGGGACCGGGATCCTGATGCCTCCACCTTTGACTCCGGAGCAGTACTTCCAGCTCTAGATGCAGATGATGGCCACCCTGAACAACACTGTTCAGGCTCTTCAGCAGGCTCACACTCAGCCTCCGCCTCCTCCACCGCCGCAGCCTCGCGACAGGCGTGCTGAGTTCCTGAGGGATCACCCGCCGATGTTTTCTCACACGTCCGACCATCTTCAGGCCGACGACTGGCTCCGTGCAGTGGAGCATCAGTTGGACATCGCCCAGTGCGATGATCGTGAGCGAGTTTTGTACGCAGCAGGACAGCTGCGAGGGGCAGCTTTGGACTGGTGGGAGTCCCACCCAGTTCATGACCGCGAGGCTCTCACTTGGCTCCAGTTCCGGGAGCGGTTCCGCAACCACAACGTCCCCGCGGGCGTTATGAAGATGAAGCAGAAGGAGTTCCTTGCACTGAAGCAGGTAATCTTAAATATAATCATTCAGCGGTTTCTTTTGAGCTAATGCCCCTTGTTCTATCCTTATGAATCTTGAGTTAATCTTTCGATATCAATCTGTCTTTGTCACTTCAGGGGACTATGTCGGTCACGGAGTATCGTGATCGTTTTCTGCAGCACGCTCGCTACGCCCCTGCCGATGTTGCGGATGACCGCAAGAAGCAGGAGCACTTCATGGAGGGCCTTGAGGACTACCTCCAGTACGCGCTGCTCAACCTCCACTTCGACGACTTCAACCATCTGGTTGATAGCGCGCTCAACACTGAGCGCAAGCACTTGGAGATGGAGGACAAGAAGAGGAAGATTGTCCCCGTTGCTTCCGGCAGCAACACCCGTCCTCGCCTCCAGCAGCCCCAGCAGTACCAGCAGCCTCAGTACCGGCCTCCTCAGCAGTACCAGCAGAGGCCACCGCAGCAGTACCCGCCTCGACAGCAGCAGCAGGCGGGGCAGGGCCAGAGGTTACCGGCACCTCCGGCTCGTGCTGCTCCACCAGCTCTGCCAGCACCTCAGGCTCCACGTCCGGCAGCTCCTACCGGACAGCAGGCTTCGACACTTGCACGCGTCTGCTATCACTGCGGCCAGCCGGGGCACTATGCCAACAGTTGCCCCCGGAAGGCGCAGGCGGGACAGCAGGTGCGCCCAGCTCAGCCCAGGGCGCCAGCACAGGCTCGAGTGAACCACGTGACGGCCGAGTCAGCGGCCGAGGCTCCTAACGTGGTTATTGGTACGTTCATGGTCAACTCTCACCCCTCTACAGTGTTTTTCGATACCGGTGCTACTCATTCTTTCATTTCCAAGTCATTTGCCGAGCAGCATGGTATACCGGTTTCTTGTATGAGGACAGCTATGGTAGTTACCTCACCTGGGGGTCAGATTCGTACATGTTCTATATGCTCCAGAGTTAGTATTGTCATAAAGGGGGTAGAATTCCGCACTGGCCTGATAGTTATTGACTCCTCGGGGATAGATGTGATTTTGGGCATGGAGACCCTTACCTAGATGGGGAGTCCGTATTGATTGTGCTCAGCGGACAGTTCACTTGTCAGCATCTGATGGCCAAGAGGTGACAGTCAGTGCTTCAGAGCCTTCTGGATTTCTTCATCAGATGGATGCTAGACCCACGGACGGTATTCGCATGGTGTCTGAATTCTCGGACGTCTTTCCGGATGATATACCAGGTATGCCGCCTGAACGCGCCATTGAGTTTTGTATTGATCTCTTGCCTGGCACAGCTCCTATTGCAAAGCGGCCCTACCGTATGGCACCTATAGAGCATGAAGAAGTTAAGAAGACTATTGATGAGTTGCTAGCCAAGGGCTATATCCGTCGCAGCTTCTCTCCTTGGGCTTTTCCATTGTTGCTGGTAGATAAGAAGGATGGCTCGAAGAGGATGTGTGTGGATTATCGAGAGCTGAATGCAGTCACTATCAAGAACAAGCATCCACTGCCCCGTATCGAGGATCTCTTTGATCTGCTTCGAGGTGCTCGTATATTCTCGAAGATTGATCTTCGCTCGGGTTATTTTCAGCTGAGGATCTGTCCTGGGGATATTCCGAAGATGGCATTCACCTGCAAGTATGGGCTATATGAGTATACGGTCATGTCCTTCGGCTTGACTAATGCCCCGGCTTTCTTCATGCATCTGATGAACATGGTCTTCATGTATTATCTGGATGTCTTTGTGGTGATTTTCATTGATGATATTCTGATCTTCTCCAAGACAGAAGAAGAGCATGAGGAGCATTTGAGACTCGTATTGCAGAGACTGAGGGAGCATCAGTTGTATGCCAAGTTCAGCAAGTGCGAGTTCTTGATTGACGAGGTTCCATTCCTCGGTCATGTTATCTCTCAGGGAGGCATTGTTGTTGATCCGAGCAAGGTGAAGGATGTGCTAGAGTGGGAGACACCGCAGACAGTAAAGGAAGTCAGGTCTTTCTTGGGCTTAGCTGGATATTATCGGAGGTTCATTGAGAATTTCTCCAAGATCGCGAAGCCTTTGACTTCCTTGCTGGAGAAAAATGTGGCTTTCGTGTGGACTGATGAGCGTCAGAGGGCCTTTGATGAGCTGAAGAAAAGGTTGACTACGGCGCCAGTCCTGACTCTGCCAGACCAGACGAAGAGATTCATGGTGTATTGTGATGCTTCTAAGGATGGTCTTGGGTGTGTTCTGATGTAGGAGGGCAGAGTAATTGCTTATGCTTCACGGCAGTTACGTCGGCATGAGCTGAATTATCCCACCCATGATCTTGAGTTAGCCACAGTTGTGCATGCTCTGAAGATTTGGAGGCATTACTTGTATGGACAGCGGTGTGATATCTACACTGATCACAAGAGCCTCAAGTACATTTTCACGCAGAATGAGCTGAACATGCGGCAGAGAAGATGGCTAGAGTTAGTCAAGGATTATGACCTGGAGATTCACTATCATCCGGGCAAGGCCAATGTTGTAGCAGATGCTTTGAGCAGAAGAAGTTATGTCAACATGGCCGTGGCTTCCCAGATGCCTCCAGAGTTATGCGAGGAGTTCGAGCAGTTGAGTCTGGGCTTCTTGCATCATACCTCCAGTGCAGCATTTGAGGCCGTACCGACTCTAGAGTCAGAGATCAGGCAGCATCAGAAAGATGATGAGAAGCTGCAGGAGATCCGTGAGTTGCTCAAGAAGGGCAAGGCTCCTCATTTCAGAGAGGATGATCAGGGTACTTTGTGGTACAAGAACTGGATCTGTGTGCCAGATGTGAAGAATCTCCGGAAGTTGATTCTGAGTGAGGCCCATGATAAAGCTTGTTCTATTCATTCCGGGCAGCACGAAGATGTATTATGATCTCAAGGAACGTTTCTGGTGGTATGGGATGAAGCGTTCAGTGGCAGAGTATGTGGCTATTTGTGACACCTGTCAGCATGTCAAGGCTGAGCATCAGAGGCCAGCAGGTCTGTTACAGCCTTTGAAGATTCCAGAGTGGAAATGGGAGGAAATCACTATGGACTTCATTGTTGGATTGCCTCGTACTCAGAAAGGGTACAACTCCATATGGGTAGTAGTGGATTGTCTGACGAAGGTTGCTCACTTCATTCCAGTGAACACTACTTACTCCGGTGCTAGACTTGCAGAGTTGTACATCTCTCGGATTGTCTGCTTGCATGGTGTGCCCAAGAAGATCATGTCTGACAGAGGGTCATAGTTCACTTCTCGGTTCTGGGAGCAGCTCCATGATTCGTTGGATACGAAGCTGCGTTTCAGTACGGCTTATCACCCTCAGACAGATGGGCAGACAGAGAGAACTAACCAAGTGTTGGAGGATATGCTGAGAGCTTGTGCCATTCAGTACGGTACTAGTTGGGATAAGTGCCTGTCATATGCTGAGTTCTCATATAACAACAACTATCAGGCCAGTCTGAAGAAGTCCCCCTTCGAGGCATTGTATGGCAGAAAGTGCAGGACTCCTCTCTATTGGGATCAGATTGGTGAGAAGCAGCTCTTTGGCCCTGAGATCATAGATGATGCAGAGCAGATGGTTCAGGCTGTGCGAGAAAATCTGAGGATTGCACAGAGCAGACAGAAGAGCTATGCTGATGGCAAACGGAGAGATCTGACCTTCAGTGTCGGTGATCATGTATACTTGAAGGTGTCTCTGATGAGAGGAATCCGCCGGTTCAATGTCAAGGGGAAGTTAGCACCTCGGTATGTGGGGCCATTCAAGGTGCTAGAGCGGAAAGGCGAAGTTGCTTATCGCCTGGAGTTACCTCTCAGCCTCTCAGGAGTTCACGATGTCTTCCATATATCTCAGCTGAAGAGGTGTCTGCGAGTACCCGAGGAGCAGGCACCACTGGATGGAGTAGATGTGCAGGAAGATCTGACATATACTGAGCATCCGGTGAAGATTCTGGAGACATCAGAGAGGGTTACTCGGAACAAGCGCATCAAGATGTGCAGAGTTCAGTGGAGTCACCACAGTGAAGCTGAGGCTACTTGGGAGCGAGAAGATGAGCTGATGAAGACATATCCAGATCTCTTTGCTAGCCAGCCCAGCTAAATCTCGGGGACAAGATTTCTTTAAGGGGGTAGGGTCTGTAACACCCTAATTTAAATTTCAGCATTTTATAATCAATTTAATTGGCTTTATTTAAATTTCTAAGGTTTAATGTGTTTAGCCTTGCATTTAATTCATTTTTGTCTCACAAAGTAATTAAAATTGTCTAAGTTTAAAAATTTGATGTTGCATTCATGCTGGTGCATGGTTTTGTTTTGTTTGTTTGTGTAGGAGTTTGAATTCAAATTCATTTGAATTCAAATAATTTTGAGTTGAGAGGAAAGGAAAAAGAAATAGAAAAGGAAATAAACCTCATCCCGGGAGCCCACCAGCCCAACCCGGCCGGCCCAACCCTCTTCCTCTCTTTTCCTCAGCCCGCGGCCCAAACCGGTGCCCACACCCCAGGCCCGGCTCGTGCTGGCCTACTGCCGCAAGCCCCGCTCTCCCCGCGCCGGCCTGCTCCAGCGCGTCGCCAAGTGCCCAAGCCAGCGCCCCCGCCCCTGCCAACTGGGCCCCGCACGTCAGCGCCTGCAGCCGCCCGCCTCGCATCGCCCTCGCGCCCCTGACGGCACGGGCCCAGCAGTCAGGCTCGTCCCCTTCCTCGCGCAACCGCCGCGCCCGGCAAGCCGAGATTCTCGACGGGCTTTCCTTCCTGGCACGCACGCCCAGGCCATCCCGCCGCCCTACAAATAGGGGCCCGAGCCTCCCTTCCTTCTCCCATCCGCAGCCGCCACCGTAACCCTAGCCCTGCCGCGCATCTTGCTCTGCCGGGGCACCGCTCCTCTGCGCCGCCGTGGAGTCGCAGCTCCGCCGCACCACACCCACCAAGATCCACCGCAGCGGCTCCGTTTCGGTACCAGTAAGCCTTCCAGAGCCTTCACCCGCGACCCCGGCCCGTGCTGCTGCCGGATTTGCACCAGACGTCGCCACCGTAGGTGAGTCGGCCTCCGCTCGTTTTCTCGCCGCCGTTGGCGTCCCTGCCCGCCTGACCTCTCTGCTGGCTTTGCAGCGCGCTCGCACGACGACCCTCGGGACCAAGGCAACCGGAGCTGCACGCCTGCGACCGCGCCACGAACTCCGTTCCTCGCCGCCGCCAGTCTTCGCCGTCGAGTCCTCTGCGCCGGCTTTCTCTTCGATCCAGAGCTTGGTGAGGACCCCCTTCGTCCACTCTTCCTTTTTGTCACGTTAGCTTAGCCGTGGGCCAACTTTGCGGCTCAACCGCCTTGCTCTGGCGATGTACCGCCGCTCAATCCAGCCATCACCGTCGCGCAGCCACGTCCGGCCCCCATCACACCTTGCAGAGACCACCAGTGGCTTACGCATGCCGCATAGGTGCTTCTAGGCCCCGGACCCACTCGAATCCGTCCCTGGAAGGCCGTGTTCGGCCTTCTCCGGCACTGCGCCGCCGCGGAAGCCCGTCTCCGGCGACCCGCGCCGCCGCCGTCGCCCCCTTTCAACCTGGGCCGTCAGATCCGAAATAGAGGCGCGAAATTAGATCGCGGCCATGTCTGTTCTGAGCCGCCGGATCTCGATCCAACGGATCAGATCCGTGCATACCGCTTCAGGCCGGTCATTTTTCTAAAGAGACCCCCCACTTTGCCTAAATTAACCCGCGGTCCACCTGAGTTCAAAAATAATTAGATTTAAGTCCTGGTTTTAACGCGTAGCCCCCTGAGTTTCTTTAAAATTGTACCCACAGTCTAGGCTTGAAGTTTTTGCGAGTTAGACCCTGAAGCTTTAGTTTAATTACATTTAGGCCCTCGGTTTTTGCAGAAAACCCCCTGGAACTTAGTTTTTATCGCAAATAAGCCCCTAGAACTTGTTTTTAGCCTAGAATATGTGTTTTAACTCCGTTTTAAGCGTTCTTTATGTCCACGCGGTCGTTGTAACACGTAGAATAGTTTTAGATTAGTTTAGTGTGCTATTTTTATGTATTGATGTACTGTTTCTTAGTTTTTGTTAGTGTTTGCTTGTATGCTTATTTTTGTGCATTGTTTTGGCCATGTGTTCGTGAGTAGACGTTGATCCATCTGAGGAGCCCCAGTACCAGTACCTGGAGCAGCCGTCTTCGGAGCAGTTTGAGTAGCAGCCAGAGCAGTATGAGGAAGGCAAGTATAACATGAACAACCTATCACTTTTAAATACAATTTCATACTGCATTTAATACTGTATGCCTATAAGGACTGTCCTAGCCACTTTACATCCTTTATATATCCCTTGGGGTTGCATTTGTTTAGTTGTGCTAGGTTGCTACGCTATAACACACTCTGGTCCTTTTAATTAATTTGATTAAAGGTTTACTTGAACTTAATTCTGAGAGTGGCCCTCTGTGCTTCGTGCTTGGGTGGCTCACGTCTCGTTAAAATATGGTTTTTGTAGAAACATGGTTTAGGGGGCCAGCACGGTGCTTAGTGCTTGGTTGGCCACTCTCCATTAGGACCGGTTCATAGAGCGACAACCTGGGACAACAGCGCTACCACAAGGCTAGAATGGGATAGACTTGGCGTAATAATTAGATCTTTTTGGTTTGGAGTAACTTACCTGCGGGGCAGGGGCGGTAAGCTTCTATGGCCCTCGTGCTGAGTGGCCTCGTCTGTGCTTCGTGTCTTGACACCCACTAGACCTGCTCCATAGTCGCCGATCCACCCTCGCGGTTACTCCCTACCAACGAGATTCTTTGTAAAGGCCTCGTAGTGAGTCGCTAGCCATCTCACCTAAGGAAGTATGATGAACAACTAGCGTAGCTCACGACTTGTGGGTAAAGATGTGCAACCTCTGCAGAGTGTAAAACTGGTATACTAGCTGTGTTCATAGTTATGAGCGGCCCAGATCCTCCTTTTGATTAGTGGGGTTGTCTCCTTCCGACGAGGGAGGTGCCTCTCGGGGTTACCTTGGTGGCTTGATTTCGGTTTGGTTCTCAGTAGTAACATGTTTAATCTTGATTAATTATTATGTAACTGGGTTTATGGTAATTCATCAACTTGTAGTAAATAGTTTTAATAAAATTTTGCCAAGACTTTAAAGCTAATGCAGTTGAGTCAGCCAACCTTAGAGCCTCATAGTTTGTGTTATACTTGTTGAGTACAAGTTGTGTACTCACTCTTGCCTCTTCTCTACTTTTTCCTCTTGGATACGCTACTGCTGCTCAGTTCCTGCCGACACGAGGGAGTTCGCCCAGCGCTACCAGGACTACGAGGACTTCTAGGCATTCATCTCCCAGTCGACGTCCCTGTGGCGCCTTGCTCAGCTTCGGAGAGTTCTTTTATCGTATTTGTACTTCGCTTCCGCTGTATCAGACATTTTGTCATTAATGTAATAAATAACATTCGTATTCGCTTTATTATGTCTTTTTACGTGATATGTGCTATGATATACTGTTCATTCTGTTGTATATACGTGTGACTTGATCCTGGCACGTATATGATTGCTCGGTTTATGTTCTTTTATAAATCGGGTGTTACAGTCAGTCACTCCCGCAAGCTAACATGGTAGAGCTATCATATCCTGAAAGGGGGTGCCAGAATTTCGCATTCCAAATCAACATGGAGGGACCCATACGCCGCCATGACAAACAGAAGAAAGAGGCCGTTTCTGGCAAACGACCCTATATTGAAGACAAGTCGGAGCGGCAGAACATCACCTGAAGAACAAGTGCGCCATATCCGCAATCAAATCCCACCTTCCGATCTGCTTCTTGAGAAGTATGAATATCAATACAAGCTATGTCACTGGTATGAATCAGAAGAAGAGGAGTACGAGCACTGCATGGGAAGAACACTGGGAAGACGACAGGCCATACGCGATCACTGGCATTGCCCGTTCTTCAAATACTGCTGGCATTCCGGTATGAGCCGATTACCTACTATTGATGACTGTCTGGAGTGCAGGCCTTGGGAACGCTAGTCGAACGGGACTTCGGTATTCTAGTGCTTGGGACCCAAGGTGGGTCGCGATGGTATTGCTACGCGGCCACCTGAAGATGATCCCGAGTTGGAGGAGGACAAGTACCACCGGCCACGGTGGTGTCCCGACGGGCTCAGCCGCTCGCAGAAGCGTAGGGTGCAGTGCCTACGCAACTTGGAAGAGGCGGAAGCAATGTACCTCGACGTGCTGAGGAGGGCGTGCCCCGATCTTGTGGACCAAGTCAGGCGCCCGCAGAAGGAAGAGCGGCGCCCCCCGAGGAAGGAGTGGCACGTCTAGCAGTCAAAAGCCAATGATAAGCCATCGGCTGATGTGAACATGGTGTTCGTGCTACCATCAGAATTTCAGGCACCCCAGTCGGAAGAGCTGGCCATAGCGCAGTTAGATCTAGGTCCCCAGCCAATCATATTCGAGAAGCCCAGGGAAATGAGCTTCAAGCACCTCAAGGGCCTGTATCTCAAGGGCCTCATTGACGGCCAACCAGTCAACAATATGTTGGTCGACACTGGCGCTGCAGTCAACCTGATGCCATATTCAATTCTGCGCCGGTTGGGTCGTTCTTCTGCTGACCTCATCAAGACCAACGTTATGCTCAACGACTTCAACGGTCAGCCGACAAAGGTGAGAGGGGTCTTCAATCTGGGGTTGACTGTGGGCCGCAAGACCGTCCCGACTTCGTTCTTCATCGTCAATAGCAAGAGCACGTACACAGCGCTGCTTGGGAGATATTGGATTCATGCTAACTGCTATGTTCCCTCCACAATGCATAAGTGTTTGGTCCAGTACAATGGCGACGAGGTGGAGGTGGTCGATGCAGACGACTCCAGTGAAGTCTCGCATGTAGACATGAACGCGTGGAACGCGGAAGGACAAAAGCCGATCTCTGGAGTTGCGATGGAAGATTGTGATCGGATCGAGGCTACAAAAAATAGATTTAGGCTGGTCTTATCCACTGGCCTCACAGAGTAGACACTTTGCGGTACACCACGTAGTGTGGCGAGTTTTTAGAGGCCAATCCCAGCGATCAGCCCCAAAAAATGTTCAATTCCCGCTTTGAGTTGAGATTATGTAGTTGTGTACCAAGGATAGCCTGCTCCAGCAGTCGGCTAATTAATGGATGTACAATAATGGATGACTATGGCAATACTAGAACGGCCAGCCCATGCGGTTGACTAAAATTTTTCTCTGACTATTTTTCTATCTTCACCATGGACTTGGCAGGCGACGATGAGTTGTCTGCGTTCACCGTCGACTTAACAGGCGATGGCAAGTTGGGATTCGGGTTTACATCAGCTGATGATCTAGAAGAAGTCGATATCGGTCCCGGGGATAAGCCGCGACTGACATTTATCAGCAAAAAGTTAGACTCGAGCCTGCAAGAACCGTTGATAACATTGTTGAAAGAATACCGGGATTGCTTTGCGTGGGATTATACGGAGATGCCTGGTCTAGATAGAAGCGTCATCGAGCATCAACTCCCGCTCAAGAACGGATTTCGACTGTTTCAACAACGGGCACGCCAGATGAAGGCCGAGGTTCTGGAAGAAGTCAAGAAAGAGGTGCAAAAGATGTTGGACGCAGGGTTCATCAGGCCATGTCGCCATGCTGAATGGATCTCCAGTGTGGTCCCTGTGCAGAAGAAAGATGGCCGATCGAGGGTCTGCGTGGATTTTAGAAACCTCAACAGAGCAACGCCAAAGGACGAGTATCCGATGCCTGTCGTGGAGACATTGATCAATGTAGCTGTCGGTCATAAGATGCTGAGCTTTATGGACGGAAATACCGGCTACAATTAGATCTTCATGGCCCAGAGGATGTGCACAAGACTGCGTTTAGAGTACCCGGCACAGTCGGCATGTTCGAGTATGTGGTCATTACCATTGGATTGAAAAATGCCGGTGCAACATACTAGCGCGCCATGAACTATATTTTTCATGATCTCATCAGTCAAGTTAGTGGAAATCTACATTGATGATGTCGTGGTCAAATCAGCATCGACTGGGGGGCATTTGGAACATTTGTGTTAGGTTTTGGAGCGGACTCGGAAGTTTGGGCTCAGAATGAAGCCATAGAAGTGTGCCTTTGGTGTATCAGCCGGTCAGTTCTTGGGATTCTTGGTGCATGAGCGAGGAATCGAGATCGGCTTAAAGAGTCAAGAAGCCGCGAGGACTGATGAAGCCACCCACTACAAAGAAGGAGTTGCAGAAGCTCATCGGCAAAATCAACTTTGTCAGATGATTCATCTCCAAACTGTCTGGGTGTATAGAGCCATTCATGGGTCTGGTAAAGATCAAGTCCGATGACGAGTTTCACTGGGGGGCAGAGCAGCAGTAGGCTTTCGACGAAATCAAAGAGTACTTGTCGAAAGCCTCCAGTGTTGGTTCCTCTACAACAGGACAGACCCTTCTACGTGTACCTGTCCGTGGGTGACACAGTCTATCGCCTCGGTATAGTTCAGAAGCCTGACGATCAGGAGAGAGTTGTGTTCTACCTCAGCAGGCGTATGTTGGACGCCGAGACCTAGGTATACTGAGATTGAGAAGCTGTGCCTCTGCTTATTCTTTACATGTTCAAAGCTTCGACATGTATTGCTCTCGGCGGAGACGATCGTCATTTGCAAATCGGATGTTATAAAGCATATGCTATCGGCCCCTGTCCTAAAAGGCCGACTGGGAAAGTGGATGTTCGCTCTATCGGAGTTCGACATTCGATATCAATCGGCGAAAGCAGTCAAGGGTCAGGCACTAGTGGATCTCATTGTAGACAGGATCAACACCGATGCGGCTGCACTTTTCATACGTGCCTAGGCCATGTTCTTTGACGGATCGGCCTGTGATGATGGGTGCGGTGTGGGAATCCTTTTGGTACCACCTCGACGGGCGACTTATTCGTTTTGCATCAGGGTTACCACTCCATGCACCAACAACATAGTGGAATATGAGGCCATTTGCAATGGAATGGAGTTGCTCCTGGAAGCTGGTGCAGAGGCAGTGGAAATATTTGGAGATTCAAAGTTGGTGATATCTCAGCTCACGGAAGAATATAGATGTGAGAGCGAGGCTCTTTTTGCAATATGGGTGCAAGTGCCAAGAGTTGATGTCACAGTTCAGGTACATTAATTTCCACTGGATACACAGGAACACTGAACAAAGAGGCCAACAGTTTGGCGCAGATGGCCTCTGGGTACAAGGAAACAGCCGATGGCGTTGACGTCGAGGTTCAGTTTCTAGAACCTGGTGACTGGAGAGCCGATATCTTCAATTACTTGAAGGATTCGGCTTGGGGGGCATCCAGAAAGATAAGATTCAAGGCTATGAAGTATGTTCTGATAGGGGATGACATGTTCTACAGGACCTTAGAAGGACTGCTGCTCAAATATCTGGGGCCTTCAGAGTCAAATCGGCTCTTACATGAGGTTCACGAGGGAGCCTGCGGCACTGCACCAATCGGCTCATAATATGAAGTGGCTGATTAGGCGATCGGGATATTATTGGACCTACCATGCTTGAGCATTGTTTCAAGTATTACAAGGGATGTCAAGCATGTCAGAGGTTTGGTAAGATTCAGATGGTGCTGGCATCAGTAATGAATCCCATCATCAAGCCGTGGCCGTTCAGAGGGTGGGCCATAGGTATGATAGGCCATATCAACCCGCCATCCAGCAAGGGCCACCAAATGGGTTTTGGGTGTCACGGATTATTTCACAAAATGGGTGGAGGGCATACCCATGAGATCAGTGGCAACAAAAGATGTGATTAATTTCATGAAAGAGCACATCATGCATAGGTTCGGGATTCCTCAGACCATCACGAGCGATGCAGGATCGGTCTTTATATCGGCAGAATTCAGGAAGTTTGCCGACAACATGGGGTTCAAGTTGATCAGGTCATCCCCATATTATGCCCAGGCTAATGGACAGGCTGAAGCATCAAACCAGAGCCTCATCAAGCTGATCAAGACAAAGATTGATGAGCATCCTAGGCGCTGGCATGAGGTGTTGTGGGAAAATGAGTGATGAAAGCCGATGAGAACCATCTGGCTATATATAAAGTAGAGAGGCCAACACGTTGAGTTGGCCAGCAAAAAAAAGAGAGAGGCCAACACGTTGAGTTGGACAGTAAAAAAAAAGAGGGGCCAACACGTTGAGTTGGACAGTAAAAAAATAGAAAAAAGGAAGCCAATACGGTGAATTGGCTACATGATATAAAGAAGTGCTGCTTAAGACTGATCAGGTCAGCTGATGTTTAACCATCGAATAAAAGATGTTTGACAAGTACAAGTTCCAGACTTAACAGGCGGTATTAAATGTTTCATAGACTATTCTATTGATTCAATAATTCCTCTATGGCATGGATGGCTTCCGCGCAGGACAGCGTCAGCTTGTGCTATGATTGCTTCATCATCCTTGTCATCGCCTGTGACGATCTGCTGACTCAAGGTGCATATCTCTGCGAACTCCACTCGTATCTGCTCGGTCATTTCTTGGGCTTCTTGCTTGGAGTTCGCGATCGAAGTTTTCTCTTCCTGGATGAGCCTTTGGGTGGCATGGACCTTTTCTTTGAGATCTGCTAGTTCTTTCTCCAGGAGATCGAGTCGCTTGATACTAGCAGAGATGTCGGCTTTGGTGTCCAGAGTTGCCTTCTTTTGGTTGAGTGCTGCACACCTCTGGGCAATATCCACTTTTAGAGAGGTTTGCGAGTGACGCACATCTATCCTATGCTGTGCTGCTTTCACCTCTGCCCGGAAGAAAGGAAGGTGGCCGGCTGGCCAGAGCTTGACTCAAAGCGACTCTGGGAGCTGGGACTCTATCTGCTCGAGGACGTGCTTTATCTCACCGGAGTCGTCGACCAAGGTGCTGATTGGAGCAGATAACAGGCCTTTGATGTGTTGAAGCTGATCCACAAGGTCAATCGGCTGATGAAGTGATGGTGTCTTGGCGCTAGGGGCAGAGAGACCCATTGATGCTGGGTCAAACTAGAGCAAATCTGAAATGTCGAAGCCCTGCAAAGATATTGGAGTTAGTTTAAGAACAAGATCCATCAACTAAGTTATCGGCTGATTCAAATCGGCTCGCACAGTGTTACTTGTCCTGAAGAGGCAATGGCTGGTCCAGGCGCGATCGGCACGGTTGGGTTGGATGTAGCAGCAAGAATATCGGCTGTGTCTACCCGCTCATCACGGGCCTCCAACGGAGCTTCGAGGGTCCCAGCTTGTTCAGCATGAGCTTCCGGTACAGCGTCTGTTGCGGCAACAGTTGCTTCTTGTTGCTCATGGACTTCGGTAGTTCCAGTACCGGCTTCTGAGGCCGAAATCACCTATGGTACTAGACTTCCCATGCTGATGGTATCCTAACTTGCATCCTGGGGAAAGCATTTCAATCAACCGGGGTACATGTGCTTAGTAAGGAAATTCCGGAGAAAGTGGATTACCTGGTTGGTGTCGGGCTCTGACGGATCTGAGGAAGGTTGGGCTACTCTCTTGATGACTCTTTTCATGGTCATCTTTCTATTTTTGGTTGGAACTTGGGGGGGGGGGAGCACTCCCAGAGATTGGTCTCCGCCTAGAAGCCGACTGAGGTGAGTCTGATTGGGTTTTCATTATTACTATTTTCATCGACGGGGACCTCTTGCAAAAGAGAACGTCAGGAGTAGTCTAGGAAGAAATGGAAAGGTTCACCAATGCTGGTTACTGGTTCTGGACTGTCTTGTTGCTGCAAGAAAAATGAGCAGAGTTAGCTGAATGAAGCAGAAGAAGGTGCAGAAAATGTGACATGCAGATTTGATACCTCTTCCTCAGGGGATCCTATACTCAGGATCGATTTGCTGCAGCATAGGACCCATGGCTTTCCATGAAAACATGGGTTCTCCACATTTCCCACCAAGTGCCGAAGCCATCAGATGAGAAGGTGAAAGACAGATCGGTAGGGATAGGGATGCGAAGGTCGTCAAACATGCTGTAGCATCTTGAGCTAGTGATAGTGTCGAGCAAATCGGCTCTGCTCTCCATCAAGTGGTGAATATGGAAGTGGGGAGGAACCTGTCCTAGACCGAGTTGTCGGGCTGCTATGACTGGTTGGTAAGCCTCATACCCGGGTTTGATGATTATGTTGGAGGTGCTCATACCAACAGGGAGGAAGCCAGGTTAGGTCATTAGAGAGTATAGCTACCGAGTGTCATCGTCATCAGGCAAAGTTGTCCAGCCTGAATGAAACTGGATTTTCAAAAGTTTCAAAATCGGCAAATGGGAAGAATAGTGGGTTATCTGAGCCTTTGAAGAAGATTCTGAACCAATTTGTTGCATCTGTTGAATTCAGTTTGCTGCCAGGGATGTGGTACAAGGCTTGGCCGAAGCTGGTGCATCTGATTGGCTTGCCATTCTCATCCGGAAGAGAATTGTTGGCCAAGACCGGGAAGTTTGGGATCTGTCGCTGAAAATATAAATGAACCCACAATTGAATGAACCACCATGGTCCTCCAGTTCTAAGTTTTCTTTGGCTAAGGAGGTTTGTTGTCATCAAGTGGAGATATCTGTATGTCTCTCCAAGGAATAGTTTACCTTGGTCGATGCGATTGCCATGGGCCAGATGGTAAGCCAAAGGGAGGTAATTTTTGGTTGGGGCTAAGGAAGGACTGTAGAAAAGAAAATGTTCGAACCAAAGATTCAGAAAGGTCGTGTGCTCCTTCTCAGTTACTGGACCTTTTGTTTTCATGTGTTGCCTCATATAGGTGCTCCAGTTTGTGCAGTCTGCCTTAGGATGAGAGCTTGAAAGGAATGATTGGCATTCTATGGGCTGCAGGATTGGAGGATTTGATGTCTAGGCCAGTAATCATCACTACATCTAGCAAAGTGGGAGTCATGGGTCCATGGCCGAAGAGAAAGCAATTTAAGGCATCAGACCTAGAAATAGCCGATGGTTTTCAGTAAGTTTTCATCTTTTTCGAGAGGAAATAGTGACAAGGAAAGTGCATCGGCTATGCTCAGTTCTTGCCAAAAGGGCAGATAAACCTTTGCTACTCTGTTACACCAAGAAACCCAGCCCTCTAGTGGGTTTGGCCAGGCTCTTAGGCAGTCGGTCCAGTAGGTCAAATCAACATTTTGGCTTACAAAGGGGATCCTATTTGTTTCACAAGAGATTAAATCTACGGGATTTTCATGTGTTTGTGGACCAAGATAGAAAGATTTGGGATTGGTAGGATGCGACAGGAGAATATCCGACACCTGAAGTTCAGTAATCCAGAGATTAATACGGTGTTGTGATTTAATGGTTCATTAAATTCAGCGGTTTGATGAGCTAAAAAGAAATTAATAAGGATGGCCGAAAGTTACCTTCAGGCCAAAAATTGCAGTGTCTGCAATTGAGGATCTCGCTGTCTGAATTCCTGGAGCTCGCCATGGTTCAGATCTATTGCCTTAGGGATTTGAGTTGTTCTGTGGGCTCTGATTCGGGGTTTGGATGCGTTTCTTGCTTGGATTTATGGAGTGAGGTTCTGGAGAAACGCTCAGAGTCGGGATGTCTGTTTGAATTGAACTCGAAGTGGAAGTAACGCTCTATCCTTATATGGGCAGTTTTTGAGTTTGAATCCTATCGACTCTCAGGCGTGGTAATGTCCGATGCGATGCCATCGGAATTTGGGATTATGCAAGTACACAAATTTTGGAAAAGGAAATTTCATTGATTAAAAATGGGATTTTTACAATGGGAGAGCCAATTGAAGTACGAATCTGGCTCGGATTGTTCTTACAGACCTACTACTACTCCTACATCTACCACCAGTAGGTACCTAGGTACCTACGGTGCTTGGGGCTTCAAGCTAGCAGTACTCCCGCCGTCGCTGTCGTCATCGCTGCCGGTGGCGTCATTGCTGCTGTCGCCGTCGCTGTCGTCACCGCTGTCGTAGCCGCCGCCGTCGCCGTCGTCGTCTTCCTCAGAGCCATCCTCGGAGGATTCGAGGAAGCGAAAGGCTTGCCCCACCGCGGTGTCGGAGGAGGAGGAGTCGATCTCCTCTTCCGAGGAGGAGTCAACTCCGTCCCACGAGAATTGGTCGTCCTCGCTTTCCTCCATTTCCCCTCTGAGCAGGGTTTGGAGCTCCTCGCCCTTTGTCTGGGGCTCGTCCGGCTCGGAGATGACTCCGAAATTGAACTCCTCCGCATCCCAGTGCGGAGGAGCGAGCACCTCGTGCGCTGCTATCGGGTCATGCTCCGGCGTTGGCTCTTGGCTCTCTGGGATAGAGTCGATGGAGGAGGCCGAGAGAGAGAAGAGGAGTAGGAGGGGGAGAAGCTTGACTCGATCGAATTGGAGGCGGAGGAAGAAGAGATGGCGATGGCTGTTTTTGGGTGTTCTGTTGGCTAAAGCAGTGAGTTGTGGTGAAATTAGGCAGATTCAAGGTGAGCTTAAAAAGACCGGAAGGGTGGAAGATGGATCGGCATGTTCACATTTTTTGAAGAGCCAGCTGCAGAGACGTTGCGTCTCCTGGGGAGGTTTCAGTGCGTTTTAATGAACAACAACGGGAAGATGGAGCAACGGGGAGTTGAAGTAGTGGGATGGTTTTGGAATTATCATTGCCAAAACTAGGGGGGCATGTATTATCGCCATAAATTAACAGGGTGGATTAATGGGCCATGAGCAAGTTGGGCTTAGTGTAGAAGTTAAAGAAGGCTTGTGAATTAGCTCCTACGCGAGCAGTTGGGCCACATGGGCCGTGTATCTCTAGATTTAGTTAGTTCGGTTAGGGTTAGGAGTCCGGTATGTATGAGTTAGTTTAGATCGTGTCCAAGTCTACGGACTATAAATATGTATCCTTGGTCATTCCTAAAGGAGGAACCATTCACGTTCAGCAACAACAAACTACGGCGCACCGCCACCCCTGTTTCTAGGGTTTCATCCAAGTAAGCGCCATGCTGCCTTGATCGTTTCTTACAATCAAGGCAGCATTGTTCTTACTTTTACCTTTGGTATTACTCGTACTGAAGCGTTTTTTATGGCGAGTAATGCTATTTATCCTGGTGTTTGTAGTATGTTTTTAGTAGATCTGTTATGTGCTTACATGCTTATCATCTGCAAATATCATGTTATTCATGCACATTCACATTTTCGATCTTATACTAGTTCTTGTCATGCGGAATTAGTCATGTAGGAGTAACACCTTGTTGCGTTCCGTTTAGTAGACCTGATCTGTTATGGTTTGTTCTTATATCATAAGAATTGGCGTAATATCTGCTAGATTAGGCCCTGCAAACGGATTGGACGTTCCGGCGATATAGTAGATGCTTTACTTTAGTCTTGGTGGGGATTGATCCGGGAATCGGCTCTTGCTATTTCTTAGTCCTCCACTCTGGTTAAAGTTCAGCCATCTATTACGTTCGTTAGGCCTAATTACGTGTAGGATGTTCCGATTTGGTAGTGAAGCTTTTACCATCGTGGGTTGAATTAGTTAAACGTAATTGCAGCAAGTTACTACAGTTATACGCTTCATTTATCAACATCTGGATATATAGATCTGACTGACACCGGGACTCGATCGGCTCTTTAAAGCCGATGCAAGAGTCGTCCCGGGGAGCCGATCATGGCTCGGACTAATGTTTACACGTGTCTATGCATGCAGGTGAATCACTGAAACATATTTTTTCACCTTCCTGATTAGGTATAGGTCAGGTGGCACGCCCTGCGACTCAGGAAGCAATAGGCATGTGCCAGGATCTGGGCCGTTAACCGAGGGACTGGTGCCAGCCAGCACCCCGGCAGCCTCCTGGCTCTTCGTGTTGCCTATCGCTTCTCGCCAGTGGGTTTCGACCGACAACAGCTCCGCGGCGGTTGCTACGCCGAGTTGAGCAGTATATTGGCTGATGTGCTCCACTGTACTGGTGTTGTCGTTGCCACTAAATTTAGAAAACTCTGGTACCTTGAACTTTGGCGGCGGCGGTAGCTGGTCGTACACCTGTGGATATGGCTTAGAGTACGTGATGACGCCCGTCTTTGGGGCGATCCCGAACTAGTTCCTCAGAATCTCGGCTAACTAATCTTGCAGGCTTGGCGCCCCTGCGCCGAGAGATTGGGCGGCCTAATTATGAGAAACCGGCCCTACTCCGTACTAGCTTTGCCAAGCCAGTAGCTCTTGATTGACAGGATTGCCCTATCGGTAGCCACGTGGGTGTTGGCACTGGTCACCTTGGCCGGCTGTTGCCGACGGTAGGGTTCTTCGCCTGCCCGCAGGGGCTTGTACCGGAGCTGACACGTGTACCCCTCCGGCATGAAAGCAGGTGGGTCTTAATAGCAGGTTGTCCTGTCATGTTGATCTTGTGGTGCATAGAGGATGAACTCAGCCTTCATCCCTTTGGGAGCATCAATCTACTGAATCTGCAGTGGATGCGTATAGAATCTTTTTCCCCCACATGAGGGTTTAATATTGGGCCGATGTCTTGATCATATTCACCAGCCAGAACAGATTTGACAACATGAGCCACTATGTTGTCCATGGAGTTCAGAATGACCTCAGTTTGCCAGAGGAGAGCATGGTAGATCATGTATATGATCTCCTGTCGAAGTGCCTGGCTGCGCTCTTCCGAAGGTACAGAAAGATTGATCCCATGAAGAGGTTATTCAGGGTCACCGACGCACTTGATCCCTCCAGAGCGGGTCCATGTGAAGTGCTTGAGAAATTCTTCTGTGGGATCCGCCATGACCTGGTCGTACTTCTGCTTGTGCTTGGGGGTGAGATCTTCCAGCATCGGTGCGCTAGTCTTCCCCTCGGCGAGGAAGGTGTTGTTGTCTTGCTCGCTGGCCTTAGACGTAGACGGCTGGTGAGGCATGATGTTGTTCGTCGTTGGTCTCACCAGGCGTGCCAGAAACGTGTTGCTGCGGGAAATTATCGGACAAAGATCCGGCAGTCAACACGTCGACGAGCCGGGAAATCGCGCTGCTGCTACCCTCGTCTCTCCTCGTGCAGCTCGTACTGGCGGTGGTGGTTCAGGGCGTGCCACCTGACTTGACCTGCAGCTAGGAATGGGTGAGTGATGTGGCTTTCGTCTCCTGCTTTCCCTATGTCACATGAGAGTAAATGTCAAATTCCTACCGGATCTCTCGGATCGGCACTTGTCAACCCCACTGTCTTGCATCGACAAAATCAGCCAATCGGGGGATGTTCACAGGCATATCGGCACATCTGCCGATTATAGATGCATTCGATAAAGAAAAAATAAATAGAATATAAACCGCATCTATAAAGAGTATAAACCTGCTCCAGAACATGATACAGGTAAATCTATCCATCAAGATCGGCTCTTGCTACGCACAACATAGAACAGTCTAAGCATACATGAACATAACCTAGGTCTCCAAAGAAATCCATCCACACAAATAGATATTATCTAAGACATATTAGGTAGGGTGTTCGGCACGTGCTATCCTATCGGCAGGTCGCATGCACGTGTTGCAGCGCACGTCATGGATTGTAACCAACGGCTAGGTAACGTGTTCCAAATGGTATGAGAAGACGATCTATAAGCTTGAACGAACAGATACAAAAGTAGATCGAGAAGCATACACGGTAACCAGGATAAATAGCAGATATCGTCATAAAAAATGCTTCAGTACGATATCTACCAAGGCAAAAGGCCAGAGCCATGATGCTCTAATGATACTACGAGAGAATCATTAGAGCAACATGACGCTAACCTCAATGAAAACCCTAATGTGATTAGGGGTGGCGATACGCCGATAGAATGTTGGAGACAACCGCTGCTGGGGAACGTTTGCCGTCAATTTTATTCATAGCGAATGAGTACATATTTATAGTCCCGAGACTTGATAATTAGGCTAAACAAACCCTAGTTTAAACTAATGGAAAAACTAGCCTATCTCTAGCAATTACAGATAAATAGAGCCCATCGGCTCCTTTGCACGGACTGCAGTCACCTCTTCCTTGGACGATCCAAACTAGCCCATTAGATAATTTCAGCCCATATCCGTCTTAGCCAAATACCGGTGGTAACAGGTGTGTCATTTAAGTTCACAAACTCCAAAAGATCATTTTTAGGTCCATCAACTTGTAATTTGTGTCACTTAGGTCCATAAACTTTGAAAATATAGGTCCATAAACTCTAAAAGTGTGTTTTTGAATCCATAAACTTGTAATTTGTGTCACTTAGGTCCATAAACTCTGAAAGTGCATTTTTAGAACCATAAACTTCATCCATGAGCAGCCATGTGGCTATAGATGCGTCCGCAAAAGTCGCCCCGATATCTCTATCCACGAATATCTTTCAACTCCTCACCGAGAACCATTATGGGTTCACCCAAGTCTAACGTCATTATGAGATTTTTCACCACAACACCTGCCGCCACCATATCCGGCAACTGGCGCCACGGAGGACATAATATCCCCTTCTATGGTACACTTGTTGATTCCCTCTGTGAGCTCCTCCACCTTTTCCCAAGCCACCACCCCCTCCTCTCCACCCATATTACGAGGTCATATCTATATCTAAGCTCCAAAACTCACCAATGGCAGTCCGTAAGAACCCTTTTGAATCCTAATATATGTCAATAACCTCCAAAATAAGTCATTCATCCCTCCCCTCTCCTCCCCCTATGCACCTGATTCGAAATTGGGGTTCAAATTTCACCCTTTTGGTAAAACTCCAGCAACGTGTAGGCACCGTGCAGATTCATATCGGTACAATATCAGTGCATCAAGGCTAGTTGGAGAGGTATGGACCTAGGTGACACAAATTAAAAGTTTATGGACCTAGAAATGGACTTTTAGTGTTTGTGGACCTAAGTAACACAAATTACAAGTTTATGGAACCAGAAACGCAATTTCAAAGTTGATGGACCTAAGTGACATCCTCTTACATGTTAATGGACCTCTGGTGCATTTTACTCTAGCATAAATTAACTGGGTTGAGGATGATTAGAATGAATTGTGTCTAGATGATTATAAGTTGATCTATTAGCTAAAGGTTCTTGGTTCCTTAACTAGGAGCTAACAACTATCCAAATGGAACCCAACAGGCCCTAAATAGAGTGGTCTAAATATCACATTTCCTCTAAAAGAGATGGATTAACAAATTTGCAAAGAGGACTTCATATCAAAGCCATTCGGTCCATAGAACTGAGTTGCATTGTAATATAATGATTTTAAAAAGGAGGGAGAGAGAAGTTGTCGGTGTAGAAAGTCCGGTAGTCCTACATGTATATCATCGAGTAGGTTTTTTGTTTGGAGGTTACCCTAGTTCAGGCCCTCGAGTAGAGGTAATACCCTACGTCCAGCTATGATTGTATTGCTTGTGTGTTGTATGATTTTTGTTGTTACAAGTTGGGTGCCCTCGTCCTTTCATATAGTCCAGGAGCAAGAAGATTTCCCAGAGTCCTACTCCAAATCCAACTCTAGCCTACCATCTATTTACAAAGAGTACGAGTGTAATTGGATACAACTATGCCTATTTCCTTGTCTTGTAAGTCAAGTCTTCCTTTCCTTTCTCTGAGTGGGTCGTGTTCTTCGCGAGTAGTCCCTGGTGGGCTTGTCCTTTGGTAGGACGTTGGTGGGCCACCCCCTATTACTGTAACGTGGGTAGTCCACATTGGGTTGTGGAGTATTCCCTCCGACAAGCCCCCGAGTTCTGCATAGTCGAGCTGCATCATTAGCTTCTGTTCTTTTCTTCCCTTAGTCCGTCTTATGCAGAGAGACTATGGGGAACTCTAAAATTGGAATCTCACAGTGATTCTTTTTTTAAATATCCTTAGCTTTTACCTAGTGATTTCCATGGTGTGCTCAAAAAGCGCACCCATGGGTGGTAGGCCCCGACTATCAGGATGGTTTTCCAATTAGCGTGATAGTTCCAAGAGTCTATCCATCTTTCAATCTTCACCTCCCCTAAGTATTTGCTCGAGTCTTGTGATAGGATGTTGAGTCCCGATCTTCTGAGAGGTAAGATAAACTTGATTGAATGGAGATCTCGACGTTGATGATTCAAGGCTCTAAGCGAACGGTTCCTCACAATCACTACAGCACTGCTCTATTGGTTATCATCTGTGTCACATGAATGACCTCACCACGAAGGCTTATCCCTACAAGCGCAATCAAGAACACAAGCAAGAACAGGAGATGCAATCAAAACTGACTTGATTACGAGTTGGGGTCTCACAAACCGACGTACGACGACACTATTTGAAGACAGATTTAATCTAAGCAAAACCCAACCCTATCTCTCAGCGGCAGCTGAGTATAAATAGAGTTTTGGGCAGTGGCTAACCCTAGAGAGACATCCCTAAAGGACTCCAACACGATACATGGGCCAATCAACCCGTTTAGGTGACATAGCACCCTGGACAGATTCTGTCCATCAACTTGCGACACAAATTCCCGTTGACTCCAAAGTCCAAAAGGCCTCAAACTGGCTCCATTGGAAAGGTTATGAAATTATTTTCAAGGAATATGGGGAGAGTCCAAAACAGAGTTCGTATGCATCCTGGGCATCCTTCTTAGCATCAAAAGGTCTTGCAGGCTGAGGCAGACTCGAACTCGAATTGGATTGGGCCTCCAACCTGACTTGGACAACTTGGACGCCCTCCTTGTCCCTCTCCACACCCTTGTTGGTTTCCAAGTACTTCATGACTCTCTCCAAGGTTCTTAAGCATAACATAATCAATAATATCATTAGGTAGCATACCATCCTTACAAGTATATGTATTAAAACTTAGGAACGAGCTCACCTGTTGATTTATTTGTCGTGCTCGTGCTCTTGTGAGAGGACCTTGCCTTGCACTTGAAGGAAACTCGGTCGTATGCAACGGAGTGATGTCCTCATCATCCTCCCCCTCTTGAATTGGAGTCGTCCTCGACTCAAGCTCATCTTTCTCACCCAAGTATGGCTTCAAATCTGAAATGTTAAATGCGGGACTAACCCCAAACTCGGGAGGCAACTCAAGTTTATAGGCATTATCATTGAAATTCTCAATAACCTTAAAAGGTCCAGCAGCACGTGGCATAAGCTTAGACTTTCTCAAATCAGGAAACCTATCTTTTCTCAAATGAACCCACACCAAACCACTAGGGTTCCAATTTTACCTCTTTTCTACCTTCACCAGCAGCAATTCGATACCTTTCATTCATCTTTTCAATTTGCAACTTTGTAGTTTCATGCAACTTAAGAATAAATTCAGATTGTTGGGAAGCATCAAAGTTCACAATCTCAGAAGGTGGCAAAGGTAGCAAATCAATTGGTGCACGAGGATTAAAACCATACACTACCATAAACTGAGTTAACTTGGTTGTAGAGTGAATGGATCTATTATAAGCAACTCAATGTGTGGCAAACACTCCTCCCACAACCTCAAATTATCTTTCAAAACAGCCTGCAATATAGTAGACAAGGTACGATTAACTACCTCCGTTTGTCCATCAGTTTGTGGATGACAAGTTGTAGAAAACAACAACTTTGTTCCCAATTTATACCATAAAGTTCTCCAAAAGTGGCTCAAAAACTTAGCATCCCTATCAGAAACAATTGTGTTGGGCACACCATGCAAACACACAACCTCTTTAAAGAATAAATCAGCAACATGTGGAGCATTATCAGTCTTGTGACAAGTGTATAAAATGTGCCATTTTAGAGAAACAATCAACAACCACAAAGACACTATCCCTCCCCCTCTTTGTTCTAGGAAAATACTAAAACAAAGTCCATAGAAATATCCTCCCAAGGTGCATTAGGAACAGGAAGATGCATATAAAGACCATGTGGATTAAGTCGACACTTAGCTTTGTTGCATGTGGTGCAACGTGAGACTGTAGAGCTCCAGATCACGCCGCATCCATGGCCAAATGAAGTGAGCAGCCAGCACATCCTCCGTCTTCTTAACACCAAAATGTCCCATCAACCCACCTCCATGCGCTTCCTGCAACAGCAAAAGATGAACGGAGCTAGCTGGAACACACAACTTGTTAGCACGGTAAAGAAGGCCTTCATGTAGCAGGAATTTTTTGCCACGTTCGTCCCTCTCGGCAAGTTTCAAAAGCATCTTTGAAGTCCAAATCATGTAGCATATAATCCCTTGATGGTCTCCAAACCAAAGATTTTATGAGAAAGTTGGGACAGCACTGGTATAACATCTAGATAAAGCATCGGCGATCACATTGTCTTTCCCTTTTTTATGTTTAATGATGTAAGGAAATGACTCTATGAACTCAATCCATTTAGCATGACAGTTTATTCAGATTAGCTTGTCCTTTTAGATACTTAAAAGATTCATGATCCGAATGTATGACAAATTCTTTAGACCATAGGTCATGTTGCCAAGTTTGTAAGACTCGCACTAAGGCATAAAGTTCTTTGTCATATGTAGAGTAATTCAGCGAAGGACCATGCAATTTTTCACTAAAGAAAGGAACAGGTTTACCTCCTTGAATGAGCACTCCTCCAGTACCAATGCCTGCTCGCATCACACTCAGGCTCGAAGGTCTTCTCAAAATCAAGAAGTTGCAGCAATGGTGCTTGTGTGAGCTTCGTCTTAAGAGCATCAAAAGCTTGTTGTTGTGCTGGTCCCCATAGAAACGGCACTCCATTCTTTGTCAACTTGTGGAGAGGTGCTGCAATGGTGCTAAAATCCCGCACAAAACGCCGACAAAAACCTGCAAGACCAAGAACACTCCGAACCTGCATGACCAAAATCGGAATGGCCAGCTTGTGATGGCAACAATCTTTGCCTCATCCACCTCAATGCCCTGCGATGTAACAAAATAACCAAGAAAAAGACACGATCGGTGCAAAAGGTGCACTTCTCAAGGTTACCGAATAAACGCGCATCATTCAAGATATTAAAAACTGCACGCAAATGTTCAAGATGTTCATCATATGACTTGCTGTAAAGAAGGATATCATCAAAATAAACTACCACAAAAAGCCAATGAAAGCACTCAAAACCACGTTCATCTATCTATGAAAGTGCTAGGCGCATTAGTTAAACTAAAAGGCATAACTAACCATCCATAACGACCGAACTTAGTTTTAAAGGTAGTTTTCCATTCATCACCTAAAGCCATTCGAATCTGATGATAGCCACTACGCAAATCAATCTTGGAGAAAATAACAAAACCACTCAACTCATCAAGCATGTCATCCAATCTAGGAATAGGATAGCGATATCGAATGGTAATGTTATTGATGGCTCTACAATCAACACACATGCGCCAAGTGCCATCTTTTTTAGGAACCAAAAGAACAGGAACAGAACAAGGACTAAGGCTCTCACTGAATGTACCCACGGTCCAGAAGGTCTTGGACTTGTCACTGAATTTCCTTAGTCTCGTCATGGTTGGTCCTGTAGGCTCAGATTGGCAAGCTCGCCCCTAGAATCAAATCAATCTTGTGCTCAATGCCTCGCACAGGTGGTAATCCGGGGGTATCTCTGATGGAAACACATTCATATACTCCTGCTAAAGGTTAGCAACAGCAGGTGGCAAAGCAATGGACACATCCTCAATGGAATATAAAGCATGTTTGCATATAAAAGCATAGCAAGTTCCATGAGATGCACATAACTCATCAAGATCAGATTTAGATGCAAGCAAAACAGGATTTTGTAACTTGATAGGTTGCTACTTTTTAAGATTCAAAACATACTATTGCTTAGCATTATTCCTTTTCTCTTGCTCAAATTGTACAATTTCAGTTGGAGTCATTGGAAGCAACAAAATTTTCTTGCCCTTATGCATGATAGTATACTTATTAGATCTACTATGGTGAATAGCATCCTCTGTTCACCTCAATGGTCGTTTAGCCCATTTACACACCATTTAAATGCTATATAGTGATACACCATTTCCGTTTAATCAGTTGTTTTGACCATTTAAATGGACGTTTTGCCTGTTTAAACACCCATTTTGCCCGAATAATAGACTAAATGGCAGGTGACCGACTATTTACCGTTTAGCGTTCAGGATAACACTATTAGCATCAGTGTCAAACTCCCAAGGACGTCCCAACAAAAGAGAGCAAGCATCCATATGCACCACATCAAAATCAGCAAAATCATGGTAAGATCCAATGGAAAAGTGTATCCTTGCTGTTTGTGTTACCTTTACCTTACCATTGTTGTTAAACCATTGAATGTGATAAGGATGGGGATGTGCCCACGTGGTCAAGCCAAGCTTCTCGACCACCTCAGCATTTACCAAATTGTTGCAGCTACCACCATCAATTATAGTATGCACACGGCAATCCTTGACGATGAGAAACATGTTGAAAAGGTTGTGAAGTTGGCGGTTGTCGTCCTCTCCAACCGTGGCACTCAAAGCTCGCTGCACAATCAAAGTCTTATAGGTGTTGGTCGCAGATGGACCAAGAACCTCCTCAGCACCAATCATCGTCACCTGAAATGTTAGCTGCAATAACAGTTTCATCTTCAATATCAGAAGCACTAACATACCCACCATCGGCAGTAGCAATGATCGCCCGTTTGCTAGGACTATCTCGCTGCACATGGAATAGAAAACTTAATCTTAGCATCTGGATCATTATCTTGGACAGGGGCATGAGGACGACGTCGACCATTACCTCCCATACCTTGACGATTACATAGAAGGCGATGGTGGTTCTGTGCATCGACCTCGTCATCGTCAAACTTGTCCTCTATGTCGTTGTGAGCATGGTTGTCGGCATCATGGGCGATGGGAGGTGGCGCTGGTTGGGGAAGACGGGCCTCTATTTCGTCCATCCGATTGCGAAGACCAGCAACACTTGTATGGATCCTCTGAAAGGTGTCTGTTGTAGTGGTCTGGTATTTGTTGAATGCGTCGGTCATCTCCCGCATCATGTCCCGTAGTTCCAAATGGAACACGCACTCATTAAATTCCGGAGGCGTAGAGGTAGAGCGCTGGTTTGTAGACTTCAATTCTGTCATTGTTAGTACAATACAGAGACGAAGGAAAAAAGGATGGGATCCCTATGACTACATTCTCTGAAATGGAAAATAAGCAGTATGATGCGTCTTACCCCGCTCTTACAAGTTTCTTACCAGCACTGTAGGTGGCAAACGGTGGCCGGTATGATAACCAGTAGCGAATGAGTGTGATTGCAAAGGGTTAACTGTTCCGCTCGAGAGAAGGTGGAGCTTGGGAAGGCACAAATGCAGTATATGTATGTGGCACACAAGTTGCTAGCCTAAAAATGTATTAGACAGTTGTGGCAACAAGCAAGGAACAAGGATAGAGATGATGAACAACAAATATGATTCAGCAAGTATCCAGCAGCACATGCACACATAGAAAACAGCACCAGGAACCCTCATGTTTCGTCTTTTAGCGCTAGTAGGAATCACAATGTATTTTGTTTTTCTTTTTATTTTTTATATTTTTTTCTCACTCAGGAGCACAAGAATAGGAACACCACAAAGTATCAGCCTGAACCGATGAAGGATGTGATCAGTATAAATTCAGAAGTGTTGGAAAAAACTGACGCTGAAACTTCGCAGCCCGAATCAAGGGTCTTCCTAATTTTTTTAATTTTTTTGAAATCATCACAATTGGCGAAGCGGTTTTATCGTATGTGCAATTTTTTGAGAGCTTTCCAGGAAAAAAATTCACCTCAATCGGAGTTCCGAGTGAAAAGTTATGCCCGTTTTATGGAGAACCGTCCGAAATAGGTGTTGGTGGTGGCGAAAATTGAAAGGATATGGATCGGTGGATGGAACTTTTTGTAGATTGGTTTTGTATATATGGCAGCGGATGGAAGAAACAAAACTAAGTCAATCCAAATCTAAACCAGTAACCAACTCAACCTAGGACACAAACTCAGAACTGCGAAATCCGAAACCAAATTGTGCAAAAGGCCGAGCAATGGTTGTAGGTCGGGGAAAGTAAAAAATTTTGTGGTTTTTTTGTGGACTATAGGACTGAAACAAAACGAATCTAAAGGGCACACGAGTATACCTCATGGGCAACTGGATAACTGATGCCACTTGATAGGATGTTGAGTTCCGGTCTTCCGAGAGGTAAGATAAACTTGATTGAGTGGAGATCTCGACGTTGATGATCCAAGGCTTCGAGCGAACGGTTCCTCGCAATCACTACACCACTGCTCCGTTGGTCATCACCCGTGTCACACGAATAACCTCACCATGAAGGTTTATCCCTGCAAGGGCAATCAAGAACACGAGCAAGAACAGGAGATGCAATCAAAACTGACTTTATTACGAGTTGGGGTCTCACAAACCGATGAACAGCCACACCGTTTGAAGACAGGTTTGATCTAAGCAAAACCCAACCCTATCTCGTAGTGGAGGCTAAGTATAAATAGAGTTTTGGGCATGGCTAACCCTAGAGATGCATCCTTAAAGGACTCCAACACGATACATGGGCCAATCAACCCGTTTAGGTGACGCACCCTGGACAGATTCTATTTGTCAAATTGCGACACAAATTTCTGTTGACTCCGAAGTCCAAAAGGCCTCAAACTGGTTCCATTGGAAAGGTTATGAAATTATCTTTCCAGGCATATGTAGAGCGTCCAAAACAAAGTCTGTATGCATCCTGGGCATCTTTCTTAGCGTCAAAAGGTCCTGCAGGCCGAGGCAGACTCGAACTCGAATTGGATTGGGCCTCCAACTTGACTTGGACGCCCTCCTTGTCCCTCTCCGCACCCTTTCTGGTTCCCAAGTACTTCATGGCTCTCTCCAAGGTTCTTAAGTATAATATAATCAATAATATCATTAGGTAGCATATCATCCTTACAAGTATATGTATTAAAACTTAGGAACAAGCTCACCAGTTGATTTATTTATTGTGCTCTCGCTCTTGTGAGAGGATGTTGCATTGCACTTGAAGGAAACTTGATCGTATACAACGGAGTGATATCCTCATCATTTTGTCCCACTCAAGTATGCATTTGAGTAATTCTTTTCATGGTCTGCGCGAAAAGCGCACCCATGGGTGGTAGCCCCTGACTATCATGATCAATTGGTTCGCTAATTAATTTGATAGTTCTAGTAGTGCATTCCCATTTTATTTTCTAACCCTCCCATTGCCTAGATCCAGTAAAAAGCAAGGGATTGACCTGACTTATAGGCTTGAGTCGTCCGGTAGCATTCTGAGTCCCGCGCGCTGGATACGGTTGGCATGGTAGCCAAACTTATCCGAGTGATTGTGGTAATATTGAAAAGTACAAAGCAAGGCTTGTGGCTAAGGGTTATACTCAAAAAGAAGGCGAAGATTTCTTTGATACTTATTCACCTATTGCTAGACTAACTTCCATTCGAGTACTACTATCCCTGGCTGCCTCACATGGTCTTCTCGTTCATCAAATGGATGTTAAGACAGTTTACCTTAATGGAGAGTTGGATGAGAAATTTATATGTATCAGCCTGATGGGTATGTAGTAGAAGGTCAGGAAGGAAAAGTGTGCAAGCTATTAAAATCTTTGTATGGCCTGAAATAAGCACCTAAGCAATGGCATGAGAAATTTGATAAGACTCTCACATCAGCAGGATTTATTGTGAACGAGGCCGATAAGTGTGTGTACTATCGTTTTGGTGGGAGACAAGGAGTGCTCATGTGCTTGTACATCGATGACATATTGATCTTTGGGCTAACCTCAATGTGATTGAGGAGGTCAAGAGCTTTTTGTCTCAAAGTTTTGAAATGAAAGACATGGGAGTGGATGATGTGATTCTGAACATTAAGCTACTGAGAGATGGCAATGATGGGGTCACACTTGTGCAATCCCACTATGTGGAAAAGATATTGAGTCACTTTGGATATAGTGACTGCAAATTTGCATCCCACGCCTTATGATCCTAGTGTTATGTTGCAAAAGAATCAAAGAATCACAAGAGATCAATTGAGATATTCTCAAATCATTAGCTCGCTAATGTATTTAGCTACCGCCAAGAGACATGACATTTTGTTTGTTGTGAGCAAACTCAGCAGGTTTGTCTCAAATCTTGGAGATGAATATTGCGAGGCTCTCAAGAGAGTGATGCGTTATCTGAAGGGCACTATGATCTATGGAATTCACTATACCGGCTACCCTTAATTACTTGAGGGCTATAGTGACTCGAACTGGATATCTGATGCTGATAAGATAAAAGCCACAAGTGGATATGTGTTCACACATGGAGGTGACACTGTTTATTGGAAGTCTTGCAAGCAGACTATCTGAACGAGGTCAACAATGGAAGTAGAACTCACTGTTGATGGTTCTTAAGTACAAAATTTATGCCGTCAACTCCTACTTGAACATGTCAAGAATGAACATAAATAGTAGTGGTAGGAGTTATCATTAACCTAGTTCCACATGTATTGTATGCATAGCTATTTCAGGAACACATGTTGGGATAAGAGCAAAACACGCAGAAGATGCCACAGGAATTCACAAAAGATCCTATACAATGCCACTCAAGGATTGAGGGCCCACATGACATGCCAAATCAACTCAACTTCAGCCCGTGTACCCCGCGATCCACATAAGGAGCCCACAAGGAGTATACCAAGCAAAGATGGGCCCAAATGGTGTCAACAAGGGTGTGGCCAAACCCCTACTGAGCCCAACCGGGCCCATCTTTCTTGTGCAATCTCACACTAACTTGCTAAAGCAACTTCTACCAGGGAGGCTGCCAAGTGGGGTCTCCTGAACCCTAGGGTCGGCCGAACCTGGCTAGAAGCCCGTCCAGGTGCATTTTGACATGGAGTAGCCCCTAAGCATCCTCAACCCCATGGCTAAGGTTACCATAAGAAGAGATAGCAGGAGATTTGATGTTATCTTCTTGAAGGTGGGGCCCACATGTTTGCTTAGCCCCCTCTCTTCCTCTCCATTATAAAAGGAGGTCTCCCCTCCTCATTCCACACACCACCACCACCAAGACTAGAACCTTCTTGTGAAGATGTAGCACTCCACTCCATGGCAAAGCTCTTCGTAGGCTACTCCTTAGAATAGGGAGAGGTAGAGGTAAGATAGAGGAAGTAGCTCGGAGGAGTGTAGAGTTCCTTAGCACTCTACCCTAGATATGTACATCTACAGATGCTATCTTCCTCCGGTATGAGTAAGTTAGTATTTATTTTATTCTTGTATTGCATAGTATCTATACTTGAGTGAGCTTAGTTCTCTTACTTGTGGGTTCTTCATCGCTCTGTATTTATACAAAGTGCTATAGTATGCTATGGGGATCCAAACCTAGTTAGACTACAGTAGTAATCAGTGGCATAGGCATGTCTAGGACAAGGGTTACCTTCGTTTGCCTTATATCCCACTGATTTGTAGAGGTAGGCTGCAGGTGGTGATAGTCCTGTTGGACCCTTTTAATCCTCCATGTTTGGATATAGCGCAGAGCCATTGGCCGGAGTCTACTAACCATTTTAGGGGTAAGCCGGTGCCCGAAGCGAGTCTTACCCGAGAGATCGACCTTGAACTCTTCTATAGTGCTATCGCAGGAATCCTATGTACCCACCGCCTACCTTAGATGGTTGGTAGTCATTAGACTACTAGAGTTGTAGGTATACACACATGTTCCCTTGGATTCGATACCCTTGTAATACTCTTGCCTGAGAGGAAAGCTACAGTGGTATTCGTGCGCTTGCAGATTCACTTTCGCAGTCGTTGAAATACCCAACGAGCTTTCTAGCGCCGTTAACAAGGAACGGTTGCTGTTATCTATGAACCTAGTGGTCCTCGTATCTTTTTGCTTTTCTTATCTCTACCTTTTCCCCCACTACCCAAGAAAGGTTATCCTTATACACACCTTTCGCCCCTTCGGGTGAGTCTTTAGAGCCATGCTTTCAGGAACCGAGTTTCCTATCTAGCTATGAGATTCACCCTCACCCCATACTGATCGAATCAAGTGAAACAAACCCATTCCCTTTTCCTCGGTTATCGATCGATGCCAATCAAATCAAGTGAATGAAAGCTCATTTCTCATTCCTTGATTTTGATTGATGCCCAATAGTAGTTATGATCACCCTTCATATCAAATGAACTTCTTTTGGAAGCTTAGGTTAGATTGCTTTGCTACCACATTCATCTTTGATGAAATGCAAGGCTTTTCAACCTAAGGAGGGATGAGTTGAAAGAAACTCATTTCCCTCATGACGTGAACTTAGAGTCGTTCATATGGCCAACAGAGTTACACATCCTCTTTCAATATGGGACCATGAACGTTCTGGAGTTGTTCTACCCGGAGATTTAGCCACTCATTCCATGAGCATGAAGGTTCATCCTGAATCATCACAAAAGTCATGCTCATCCTTGATATCTCCGAGATCTACTGTCTATTGTGCCAATGCACTATGAGCTGTTGTTGTCGGTCGAAACCCACCGGCGAGTAGCGACAGGCAACACGAGGAGCCGGAAGGCTGCCGGGGTGCTGGCTGGCACCGGTCCCTCAGTCAACGGCCCAGATCCTAGCACACGCCTATTGCTTTTGGAGTAGCAGGGCGTGCCACCTGACCTATACCTGATCAGGAAGGTGCAAAACGTGTTTCAGTGATTTGCCTGCATGCATAGACACATGTAAACATTAGTCCGAGCCACGATCGGCTCCCCAGGATGACTCTTGCATCGGCTTTAAAGAGCCGATTGAGTCCCGGTGTCAGTCAGATCTGTATATCCAGATTTTGATAAATGAAGCATATAACTGTAATAACTTGCTTCAATTACATTCAGTTAATCCAACACACGATGGTAAAAGCCTCATTGCTAGATCGGAACATCCTACACATAATTAGGCCTATCGAACGTGATAGAAAGCTAAACTTTAACTAGAATGGAGGACTAAGAAATAGCAAGAGTCGATTCCCGGATTAATCCCCACTAAGACTAAAGCAAAGCATCTACTACGTCGCCGGAACATCCAATCCTTTTGCAAGGCCTAAACTAGCAGATATTGAACCAATTCTTAAAGAATAAGAACACACCATAACAGATCAGATCTACTAGATGGAATAAAACAAGGCGTTACTCATGCACGACTAATTCCGCATAGTAAGAACTAGTACAAGATTGAAAATATGATCGTGCATGAATAACATGATATTTGCAGATGATAAACGTGTAAGTACATAATAAATTTACTAAAAACATGCTGCAAACACTAGGATAACTAGCATTACTCGCCATCAAAAATGCTTCAGCACGAGTAATACCAAAGGTAAAAGCAAGAACAATGCTGCCTTGATCCCAAGAAATGATCAAGGTAGCATGGCACTTACTTGGATGAAACCCTAGAAACAGGGGTGGCGGTGCACCGTGGTTTGTTGTTGTTGAACGTGAATGACGTCATCCTTTCACGAATGTCAAAGGGTACATATTTATAGTCCGTAGACTTGGAACACAATCTAAACAAACACGTCCATGATGGGCTCTAACCCTAACTGAACTGAACTAAATCTAAAGATACATGGCCGATATGGCCCAAATGCTCGCGCAGGAGCCAATTCACAAGCTTCCTTTAATTTCTACACTAAGCCCAACTTGCTCGTGGCCTATTAATTAACCTTGTTAATTTATGGCGATAACACATGCCCCCTGGTTTTGGCAATGATAGTTCCAAAACCATTCTACTACTCCATCTTCCTATTTTTGCGGCTGGCTCTTCGTAAAATGTGAAAAATGCTGATCCATCTTCCATCCTCCGGCCTTTTTAAGCTCACCTTGAATCGGCCCAATTCACCGCAACCCACTGTTTTAGCCAACAGAACACCCAAACCTCGAGTAACCACGGCCATCTCTTCCTCCTCTGCCTCCAACTCAGTCGAGTCGATCTTCTCCCCCTCCTACTCCTCTTCCTCGACCTCTCCCTTAGCCTCTTCCATCAACTCGATACCTAAGAGTAGAGAGCCGACACCGGAGTATGACCTAACCGCAGCGCACGAGGCGCTCGCTCCTCTGCACTGGGATGCAGAGGAGTTCTACTTCAGGGGTCATCTCCGAGCGTGATGAACCCCAAACGGAGGGAGAGGGACCTCTAGTCCTTGCTCCAAGGGGAGATGGAGGAGGGCGAGGATGACAGGTCTCCCTAGGGATGGGGTCGATTGCTCCTCGAAAGTGGAGATCGACTCCTCCGACTCCGACGCCAACTACGCGGTACGTGTAAGATTCCGCTTCCTCGGGTCCTCCGAGGAAGGATCCGAAGAAGACGATGATGAGGATGGCGGCGGCTACGACAGCGGCGACAACACCAGCGGTGGCAGCAGCAGCGATGACACTGACGGCGACGACTGACGATGACAGCGACGACGGGAGTACACCGGCGCGAAGCCCCAAGCGTTGTAGGTACCTAGGTACCCACTGGTGGTAGACGTAGGAGTAGCATCGTAGTAGTAGAACTGTAGGAACAACCTGAGCCAAGGATTTGTACTCGAATCGGCTCTTTCATTGTAAAATTCCATCTTTAATTTAATGAAATTTCCTTTTTTCTTCAATCTCGTACTCGGATAATCCCAAAAAAAGCCGATGGCATCGCATCGGTCTTTACCAGCGTCTAAGAGTCGATAGAATTCAAACTCGAAAGCAGCCCGTATAAGGATAGAACATCACTTCCACTTCAAGTTCCACTCAAACAGTCATCCGACTCCGAGTGTATCTTGAGAACTTCGCTTCATAAATCCAAGTAAGAAATGCATCCAAATCCGAACCAGAGCCCACAAAACAACTCAAACCCTAAGGCAACAGATCTGAACCATGGCGAGCTCTGAAATTCAGACAGCGAGATCCCCAATTGCGGACACGGCGATCTACGGCCTGAAGGTAACTTTCGGCCTTCCTTCTTAATTTCCCTTTAGGCTCATCAAGTCACTGAATTTAATGAACCATTAAATCACAACACCATATTAATTTTTGGATTACTGAACCCCAGGTGTCAGACATTCTTCTTCCGCATTCTTCTAATCCCAAATCTTTCTGTCTTGGCCCACAAACACATGAAAATCCTATAGATTTAATTTCTTGTGAAGCAAATAGGATCTCCTTTGTGAATCAAAACATCAATTTAACTTCCTGGACTGACTGCCTAAGAGCCTGGCCAAACCCACCAGAGGGCTGGGTTTCTTGGCATAATAGAGTAGCAAAGGTTTACCTGTCCTTGTGGCAAAAACTAAACATAGCCGATGTACTTTCCTTGTCATTATATCCTCTTGAAAAAGATGAAAACTTGCTAAAAACCATCGGCTATTTCTGGTCAGATGCTTTAAACATGCTTCCTCTTTCAGCCATGGACCCATGACACCCACTCTGCTGGATGTAGTAATGATTACTTGGCCTAGACAACAAATCCTCCAATCCTACAGCCCACAGATTGCCAATTATCCCTTTCAAGCTCTCATCCAAAGCAGACTGCACAAACTGGAGCACCTATATAAGCCAACATATGAAACAAAAGGCCCAGTAACTAAGAAGGAACACACGGCCTTTCTGAACCTTTGGTTGGAACATTTCCTTTTCTGTGGTCCTTCCTTAGCCCCAACCTAAAATTACCTTACTTTGGCTTATCATCTGGCCCATGGCAATCGTATCAGCCTAGGCAAACTATTCATTGGAGAAACATATAGATACCTCCACCTGATGACAGCAAACCTTCTTAGCCAAAGAAAACTCAGAACTGGAGATCCTTCGTGGTTCATTCAGTTATGGGGGCATTTATACTTTCAGCGCCAGATCCCAAACATCCCAGTCTTGGCCAATAATTCATTCCCGGACGAGAATGGCAAGCCGATCAAATGAACCAGCTTCGGCCAAGGATTGTATAGTATCCTTGGCAGCAAACTGAATTCAAAAGATGCAGCAAACTGGTTCAAAATCTTCTTCAAAGGCTCAGATAACCCGCTCTTCTTTCCAATTGCTGATTCTGAAACTTTTCAGAATCCAGTTTCATTCAGGCTGGATAACTTTGCCGATGATGTTGACGCACGGCATCTATATTTCTGATGATCCGACCTGGCTTCCTCCCTGTTGGCTTGAGCACTTTTAATAGAATCATCAAACCTGGATATGAAGCCTACAAACCAGTCGTAGTAGCCCGGCAATTTGGCCTAGGACAGATCCCTCCCCCTTCATATTCACCACTTGGTGGAGAGAGCCGATTTGCCTGATACAATCACCAGCTCAAGATATTACAGCATGTTCCATCACCTTCGCATCCCATCCCTGCCGATCTATCTTTCACCTTCTCGTCAGATGACTTCGGCACGTGGTGGGAATATGGAAAACCCATGTCACCTTCTCTGAACCTTCTACCCCTTCACTCGGCTAACTCTGCTCATTCTCCTTGCAGCAACAAGACGGTCCAGAACCCGTGACTAGCAGCGGTGAACCGTTCCATTTCTTCCAGACTGCTCCTGACTTCTCTTTTGCAAGAGGTCCCCGCCAATGAAAATAGTAATAATGAATGCTCCGCCAGACTCACCTCAGTCGGCTTCTAGTCGGAGACAAATCTTTGGGAGTGCTGCCTCCCAAGTTTCGACCAAGAAGAGAAAGATAACCACAAAACGAGTCGTCAAGAGAACAGCACAACCTTCCTCAGACCCGTCGGAGCCCGACACCAACCAGGTAATCGACTTCCTCCGAGATTTCTTCCTTTGGCACATATACTCCGGTTGATTGTAACGCTTTCCCTAATGCAAGTGAGGATACCATCAGCATTGGGACTCCAGCACAACAGGTGATTACGGCCTCAAAAGCCGACACCGGAACCACCAAAGTCCAAGAGCAACAAGAAGCAACCGTTGTCCCTGCAGACTCCTGTAGCAAAGGGGACCACAACAGTTGACGCCACAACGGAAGCTAATACTGAACAAGCTGGGACTCCCAAGGCTCCGATGGAGGTCCGTGACGAGCAGGCAGACACAGCCACTACTCCTGCTGCTACCTCCAACCCAACCGAGCCGATCGCACCCAGACCAGCTTTTGCTTTTTTAGGACAGGTAACACTATATGAGCCGATTTGAATCAGCCAATACTCAGTTGCTGGATCTTGTTCCCAAACTAACTCAATATCTTCGCAGGGCTTCAATTTCGGATTTGCTCTCATTTGACCCGGCATCAATGGGTCTCTCTGCCCCTGGCGCGAAGACACCATCATTTCATCAGCCATTGGCCTTGCGGATCAGCTTCAACACATCAAAGGTCTGCTATCTGCTCCAATCACACTCTGGTCGACGACTCTAGCGAAATAAAGCACATCCTTGAGCAGATAGAATCCTAGCTTCCAGAGTCACTTCGGGTCAAGCTCTAGCCAGCCGCCACCTTCCCTTCTTCCGGGCAGAGGTGAAAGCAGCACATCACAGGATACAGGTGCATCATCTCAAACCTTTCTGAAAGCCGAATTGCTCAGAGGTGCGCGACACTCAACCAGGAAGGCGACTTTGGATGCCAAAGCTGACATTTCTGCTAGTATCAAGCGACTTGACCTCCTGGAGAAAGAACCGGTAGAACTCGAAGAGAAGGTCCGCACCACCCAGAGGCTCATCCAGGAAGAGAAGACTTTGATCGCGAACTCCAAGCAAGAAGCCCAGAAATGAACAGAACAAATATAGGAGAGTTCGTGGAGATCAGCACCTTGAGTCAGTAGATCGTCACAGGCGATGACAAGGATGACGAAGCCGTCATAGCACGAGCCGACGCCGTCCAAACTGAAGCCATCCGTGCCATAGAAGAGTTCCTGAACTAGTAGAACAATCCAGAAAACATTTGACCTTGCCTGTTAAAAACACTTTAGTAGATGGTTAAACATCGGCTGCTTTGGTTAATTCAAGCAGAACTTCATATTGCGTGGCCAATTTTCCATATTGACTCCTTTCTTTTCTCTCTCTTTTCTTTTTTTTTACTGGCCAACTCAACGTGTTGGCCCTCTTTCCCTTTCTTTCTTCTCTTTTTTTACTGGCCAACTCAACGTGTTGGTCTCTCTCTTTTTTTTACAGGCCAACTCAACGTGTTGGCCTCTCTCTTTTTTTTCAACGTGTTGGCCTCTCTCTCTTTTCCCTTTTTTTATATATATAGCCAGATGGTTCTCACGGCTTTCATCACTCACTTTCCCACATGCTTGGAAAATACTTCTTGAGGTGTTGACCGTTGACGGCCACGGGAAACTTGACACCATCTAGTTCATCAAGCATGTACGTATTTCCAGGAAGGACTTGATCAACCTTGTAGGGCCCATGCCAATTTAGAGACCACTTGCCGTACTTCTTATCTTTGGTTCCCAATGGTAGCACTGCCTCCCAAACCAAGTCTCCGGCCTGGAACTCTTTTGGTCTGACCTTTTTGTCATACGCACGAGCGACTTTGGCCTTATTTTCCTTGATTTTCTCCAGGGACCAAAGCCTCAGCTCCGTGAGATCCTCCACATTGTCGCTCATCAAGGCTGCGTATTCCTCAGCCGATAGATCATTTTGGAACTCAACGCGCCTTGACCCAGCTGTAATTTCCCACGGCAACACTGTCTTGACCATAGACCAAATGATACGGTGATGTCTTGGTAGATCCATGGCACGAAATGCGGTATGCCCACAACACCTCTGACAACACCTCATGCCAGCGCCTAGGATATTCATCGATCTTTCTCTTGATCAACTTGATGAGGCTCTGTTGGATGCTTCAGCCTGTCCATTAGCCTGGGCATAATATGGGGATGATCTGATCAACTTGAACCCCATGTCATCGGCAAACTTTCTGAACTCTGCCGATATAAAGACCGATCCTCCATCGGTCGTGATGGTCTGAGGAATCCCAAACCTATGGATGATGTGCTCTTTCATGAAATTAATTACATCTTTTGTTGCCACTGACCTCATGGGTACCGCTTCCACCCATTTTGAAATAATCCGTGACAGCCAGAATCCATTGGTGGCCTTTGTGGATGGCGGGTTATCTGGCCAATCATATCCATGGCCCATCCTCTGAATGGCCATGGCTTGATGATAGGATTCATTACTGATGCCGGCACCATCTGAATCTTGCCGAACCTCTGACATGCCTGACATCCCTTGTAATACTTAAAACAATCCTCTAGCATGGTAGGCCAATAATATCCCGATCGCCTAACCAGCCACTTCATCTTATGAGCCGATTGGTGCGTGCCGCAGGCTCCCTCGTGAACCTCGTGTAAAAGCCGATTTGACTCCGAAGGCCCCAGACATTTAAGCAGCAGTCCTTCTAAGGTCCTGTAGAACATGTCATCCCCTATCAGAACATACTTCATAGCCTTGAATTTGTCCTTCTGGATGCCCCCCGAGCCGAATACTTCAAGTAATTGAAGATATCGGCTCTCCAATCTCCAGGTTCCAGAAACTGAACCTCGACATCGATGCCATTGGTTTTTCATTGTACCCAGGCCATCTGCGCCAAACTATTGGCCTCTTTTTTCAGTGTCCTGCGTATCCAGTGGAAATTAATGTACCTGAACTGTGACTCAACTCTCGGCATTGCACCCATATCGGAAAAAGAGCCTCGCTCTCACACCTATATTCTTCCGTGAGCTGAGATCACCAACTTCGAATCTCCAAATATTTCCAATGCCTCAGCACCGGCTTCCAGGAGTAACTCCATTCCCTTGCGGACAGCCTCATACTCCACTATGTTGTTAGTGCATGGAGTGGTAACCCTGATGGAAAAGGAATAAGTCGCCCCTCGATGCGATACCAAAAGGATTCCCACACCGCACCCATCATCACAGGCCGATCCGTCAAAAAACATGGCCCAAGCACGTATGAAAAGTGCAGCCACATCGGTGTTGATCCTGTCTGCAATGAGATCCGCCAGTGCCTGACCCTTGACTACTTTCGCCGGTTGATATCGGATGTCGAACTCCATAGAGCGAACATCCACTTCCCAAGTCAGCCTTTTAGACCCATGAACGGCTCTATACGCACAGACAGATTGGAGATGAATCGTCTGACAAAGTTGATTTTGCCGATGAGCTTCTGCAACTCCTTCTTTGTAGTGGGTGGCTTCATCATCTTCACAGTTCTTGACTCTTAAGCCGATCTCAATTCCTCATTCATGCACTGGAATCCCAAGAACTGACTGGCTGATACACCAAAGGCACATTTCTTTGGGTTCGTTCTGAGCCCAAACTTCCGAGTCTGCTCCAAGACCTGTTGTAAATCTTCCAGATGCCCCCCAGTCGATACGGATTTGACCACGACATCATCAATGTAGATTTCCACCAACTTGCCATGAGATCATGAAATGTAGTTCATGGTGCGTTGATATGTTGCACCGGCATTTTTCAATCCAAAGGTCATAACCATACTTGAACAAGCCACCGCGCCGGGTACTCTGAACGCGGTCTTGTGCACATCCTCCGGGGCCATAAAGATCTGATTGTAGCCGGCATTTCCATCCATAAAGCTCAGCATCTTATGACCGGCAGACACATTGATCAATGTTTCCACGATAGGCATCGGATATTCATCCTTTGGTGTTGCTCTGTTGAGGTTTTTGAAATCCACGCAGACTCTCCATCGGCCATCTTTCTTCTCCACAGGACTGATGAATCCCGCATCCAACATCTTTGGTACCTCTTTCTTGACTTCTTCTAGAACTTCGGCCTTCATCTGGCGTGCCCGTTGTTGAAACGGCCGAAATCCGTTCTTGAGCGGAGCCGATGCTCGACGATGCTTCTATCTAGACCAGGCATCTCCATATAATCCCATGCGAAGCAATCTCGGTATTCTCTCAATAGTGTTATCATCGGCTCTCGTAGGCTCGGGTCTAACTTTTTGCTGATAACTGCCGACCGCGGCTTATCCCCGGGACTGATGTTGACTTCCTCTAGATCATCAGCTGATGCAAACCCGAATCCTAACTTGTCGTCACCTGTTAAGTCGACGGTGAATGCAGATGACTCATCACCTGTCAGGTTGATGGTGAAGACAGAAAAATGACCAAAGAAAACTTTTGGCCAACCGCATGGGCTGGCCATTCTCGTATTTCCATTGCCATCCATCATTGTACACCCATTAATTAGACGACTCTCAGAGCAGGCTACATTTAGTACAAGATTACATAGTCTTAACTCCGAACAAGAATTGATTATTTTTGGGGCCGATCGCTGGGATCGGCCTCTAAAAACTCGCCACACTGTGCAGTGTGCCATGAAGTGTCTACTCTGTGAGGCCAGTGGATAAGACCAGCCTCAATCCATTTTTTGTATCCTCGATCCGATCACAATCCTTCAGAGCAACCCCGGAGATCGGCACTTATCCTTCCGCATCCCGCATATTCATGTCCGCGCGAGACTTCGCTGGAGTCATCTGCAGGAACCACCTCCACCTCGCCATCCCATTGGACCAAATATTGATGCATTGTGGAAGGAACGCAGCAATTGGCATGAATCCAATCTCTCCCAAGCAGCGCTGTGTATGTGCTCTTACTATTGACGATGAAGAAGGAGGTCGGGACGGTCTTGCGGCCAACTGTCAACTCTACGCTGAAGACCCCCTTCGCCTCTGTTGGCTGACCGTTGAAGTCATTGAGCATAACATTGGTCTTGATGAGGTCAGCAGTAGAACGACCCAACCGGCGCAAAACTGAATATGGCATCAAGTTGATTGCAGTGCCAGTGTCAACCAACATCCTGTTGACCAGCTTGCCGTCGATGAGGCCCTTGAGATATAGGCCCTTAAGGTGCTTATAGCTCTTCTCCTTGGGTTCTCGAGATGATCGGTTGCGGACCGAGGTCCAACGGGCGAAAGCCAACTCTTAGGTTGAGGTGCTGAAATTCTGACGGGAGCACGAACACCATGTTCACATCAGCCGATGGGTTCTTATCGGTTTTGGCCGCTTGACGCACCACTCCTTCCTCGGGGGGCGCGTTCTTCCTTTTGCGGGCGCCTGAATTGCTCCGCAAGATCCGG